>NC_051066.1:40912335-41094835 GCF_004664715.2 Peromyscus leucopus | reverse complement strand
AGGTAAATAAAAAAAAAGATTGTTTATTCTAAATTGCAAAAGGTAATTTATTGTTTAAAGCAAAGTTAACACCTTACTCTCTCTTTTAATAGATGTTGGAATAAAATGTGTAATAGTGGCATGAACGCTGGCCCAAATTCAAAGTATGTTCCTTGAAGGCAAACCATGGTAAGTTAAAGATATTGGTAATATATGTCAAAGCAATCATTAAAAAAAAAAAAGAAAAGAAAAACAAAAAAAAACTATATATCTACTGAGCCAATAAAAGAGAATTTTTTAAATATAAAAACTCTTCAATCAAGAGAGTTTTTATATAAAGAAATAGAATGACAAATCACTCAAAGTGTGAAAGCCATTCAGGACCACACACGGTGGGCTGTTTGTAAAAGCCTTGAGTCAGTTTTCTCATATGTTTGAACTTTATAATTCTTCATACAACAATAAATCTGTGATAACAGAAGTCATAAGTCAATCATCAAGTTTTCACAACAATGATTCAAAATGCATAGAACCTTGAATTACTGTGAGTAACAAATTTCCTCGCATACTGAAATGCATTCTGGGGGAGCTTTTCGAATGTCTACTTGTGCAGATGAAGAGAAATAAGAGGTTCCTTTCCAGGGTACACATACAAAAGAGGGATGTAGGCATTCTTTAGGGGAGCAGAATATCATCTCAAGAAGTCTTTTTTCAAGCGACTTAGTTCTCCCTAAGTTGCTCTTAGGGGGTATAAAGAGCTCATATCTCCTGGGTTGGCCCACAGACTCCTTAGCAGCTGTGGGTAACAATGTGATTTCCCCAGTGCTTGGTGGGAAAGTCAGTTTTCTAGTTAAGATAACTTTCATCAGACCTATTATGATGGATATATGCTAGATTCAGAAATAAATCAGGAATGGGTCAAAACGCAATTTTAAAAATACTATTACAGTGTACAGAGGAAAGAAATAAAGAGACAGTTACCGCTTATTCATCTGATTTTCTGCCTCCACTTATCCCTCTCTCTCCCATCCATCACCCCCATTCATCCTCTCTGAATGTAGCACTTGTGGGGAATAAATGAGTCCATGGGACTGGCTGAAACATCTCATTTATTTCATGGCAATTGCTGTAGATACACTTGCCTGGAATTCTATTAGCTGAATTTCCTTCAATGTGTATTAGAACCCCTTGTCCTCAGAAGCTACCACATCAAAGTGCCCTACCTTCTAGGGACTCTTCTCCCTAGCTGACAGGTTGTTGGTAGAATGAAAAGCCCTGGGCAATGCGATTTTGTTAATATGTGGTTAGAACCACGAGTCCTCACATGATCAACACTGAATTCTAGGTAAATGAATTGGCGTGTCCTTCCATTTTCTTAAAGCAGTGACAAAGCATAGAAGGACTGAGATTGAATGAACTTCGAATGGTGCCCTTATGGCTGTCTTCCTGACGGTGGTGTACCAACCTAGGATAGATGACTACTATTTAGTTCTGTTGGCGGTTCAATCTGAGAAAGTGACAATGAAGAAGAGAGTGAGTTTCTAAAGAGAGAAGAGGGACAAGATATTTCATCTGCTGAAAGGAGAATAGCAATTTTTCTTCACAATGACTGCTGTTGCTTTCCTTTTTTTTAGTTTAAATACACATAATCACTGAGGCACATGTTTAGTGAAGGCTTGACCTCTCTCCATCTTAAGAGCAAGAGTACTATAACCTGGCCAGCAGGATGTTCCTATTCTCCTTGGCAAGTACCAGTTTAGACTAGTGCATTAAGCTCAACTTCAGCCAGGAAGTTTGAGGAAATACATATCAGAAGTTTTATAGAGTCTATATTTCATTCTTGCAAAAGATGCAAACCATCAAATTCTCCCTTCCCTTATTGAACCTGAAAGCCACTCACAGGAAGGACAAAGCTGAGAGAAACAGGAAGAAATGGAGTCAATGTTTTCATTTACCCTGCCTGAAGATTGCCTGGCCTGTGGACTTATCTCTGTGTGTTATGAGTTAGTTCTGGGCCCAGTTGAATAGGATGTTTTTGATACTTACAGCACAAATCATCCTAATTGGTATAATCTTTCATCCAATTTATTTCACAAAGAAAAAAATGCCCATAAACTTAGGAGGCAATGTGACTTAACTAAGGCCATAAAGCTAATTAACAGCAAAGCCAGGGCTAGATAACAATCCACTGTGAGCAATTGGATGCTTAAATTCAAAGTACTAGAATACTGCTCACATATCTATACTCAGTATATGATTAGCCCATGACTAATGTTGTACCCAAAGACATTAACATCACCACTACTTCCTGCTTCTTTTTATCTATCTGTTTTCTGAGACTTCTTGCAAAGTCTTTTAGTCCTTGTAATATATGTTTCCATGGATGACATTAAAAAATAATCACTAACTGGGAAGATTAAAAAAGCCATCCAATCAGAATGGGTACTGTTTTGATCCATTCTACTCTTGAATAAAGACATGCCCTGGGACTCCAAAATAGACAGTAGTCACCAAGAAACTTCATTAAGGAAGAAAATAGGTCAATAAGTATTTCTGAAAAAAAAAAAAGACATTATTAGTCTGGTTTCAGCACACTGGCAGGCTCTCATGGCCGTGTTGCATAGAATTTATCAGTTATTGATCTTGACTATGTTTCTCTTATCCTCTACTTCATACAGATTTTGAAAACAAATATAAGGCTTAATGGTTGTTAGATTTGGTCTATGTCACCAAAATCCTTAGTGCCTAAGCATTTAGTAATTAACAAAGAATATTTTTCCAAAATGTTAAGGTGTAAATCAAAGAAATCTCATTTTCTAACCTCATTCGTCCATCCTAAAAAGTTTAGCAATGTAAAGACTAGTCGTGGAATGTGTACTCAAGACAAGTAATAATGCTGCTTTATGAAAGATGAAAGGTTTTTTTAATATTTGGAATTTTATCTACTAAGAATCTCTTTTTAAATCAGTTGGCATGTGAAAGGACAGCTACTGACCTGCATGGAAGGACCCATCCACCACTGTGCAGCACTCCATCCTGCATAAAAGAACATTCTACTTTTTATCTACTTGTTTGTTGGTAGAAGAAATATGTCCTCATTTTGTTTATTTTGGTCTCCTTTTGGTTCCAAACACTTAGTAGGCACCTTAAAAACTACATATTTTTTTTGGTTTTATGAGGCAGGGTTTCTTGTGTAGCCTTACTCTTTCAGTAGACTAGGCTGGCCTCTAACTCATAGAGAACCACCTGCCTCTGCCTCCTGAGTGCTGACGTTAAAGGCATGTGCCATCCACCAACCATTTTTGTTTTTTGGTTATTATTTTTTTGTTCTTGTTCATTGGTGTTTTGCCTGCATGTATGTCTGTAGGAGGGTGTCAGAAACCCTAGATGTAGATTTACAGACAGATGCAAACCACCATATGAGTGCTGGGAATTGAGCCCAGGTCCTCTGGAAGAACAACCAGTGCCCTTAGTCACTGAGCCATCTCTCCTCTCTCCATGCCCCCAAACTACACATTTTTAAATGGCTAAATGAATGAATATCTAGACTTTCTTTTCTGAGTCTCTGCTTGCTGTGTTTTGAATATGTAATGTCCTCTCTGGGCCCTAGTGTTTGAATACATAGTGGTGCTCTTTGGGAAGGTCATGAAGGAAGGCCCTGAAGAGAGGCTTGGAAGTTTTATATTCTGACTCCACATGCTGTTCTGTTTCCTGTGTGGGGATAAAATGTTATCAACCAGCTTCCTGCTTTTGCCTCCATGCCTTTCTACCTGTTGCATCATGTATCAGTCTGAAACTGTAAACCAAAATAAATGTTCTCTCTTAAATTTATTTTGTTAGGGCATTTTCATCAGAGTGAGAGAGAAAGCAAGAGGAGAGAGATCGAGATGACAGAGAAGGAGAGGAGAGAGAGGAAGAACTAAGGCACTAATATTATGTAGTATTGATTAGGAGTTGGTGACTGATTTGTGTTTCATTTTCTTCTAAAAGAGGATTCATCACAACCTCCATTCCTCCACTTCTTGTCCACCATGCCTAACCAAGACTGAGTTCACTTAACCAGGATGGTTCTAGGAATTTTTGAAGAAGGATGAGAAGAAGTGAGAAAATAATACAAGTCATGAAACAATAAGTAGACTATTTTAGAGGACAGCAGTTCAGAGGCTACTTGATTATTCAAAGGCAGTAAACTTTAAAATTGAGGATTTAAGCAAGTATTGTAATGACATGGGGGCCATATTTCCCATGTTGAAGAAATAGAAGTATAGGTTTGAGATATTAGAATCATCTATTATTATTTGACTTTGATTTGTTCAGGTGCAATATTATGCTAGGACTAAAACTATATAGATCATGATTTCCTAAGCACTATCAATAAAAAGCACAGTGTTGCAACACACTTTCCTTCCTTTCCTTCTATATCTTTTTAGAACTCTGGAAGAGAAGTAGAACCAATAAAAATATTGGTAAAAGTGGCTAGGGATACAGAAAGAAATAATAAAATGACATTTTATATCACACATTTATGTTCAAAATGAATATCTATAATCATAAAATAAGTCTGGAGATACATTTGGTAAAAATGAATGGCTTTTCATACTAGGCTAGACCATCTACAAACCTACGACTTGAGGACTTATAAACATTCCCCAAATACTATTTGTTAACACTACCCTTCAGAATGTCTCAAAAAGGAAAGGAGTCCTCTTAGAGAGGGCTGCATTCTTCAAGAGGGCCATGAGAATATAGCCACTTGCCTACTGACAATGGTTGTCCTGGCTACATCTCTGTGTCCTGCTTTGACAGTTTTCCCAGCTATAAAGTTACATTTTACATTGTTTCTGCATAAGGATGATGTGTCTCACTCCTGGAAACCTTAACATGCCCCTTTTAAATTGTATTGCTACTCTTTGCATGAGTAGTCACTTCAGTTCTTCATTTTTTTTTCACTTATTTTGCCCCAACTCCCCAAGAGTGGCAGAGAAGATTATTTTCACTGAGGAAACATTCCATGTTGATTTTTTTTTCCTTTGGTGGTAAAATAGTTGATATATGAATTCACCTGATACAATGTTAACCATCATCAAGGACATTGGCAATATCAAACTGAGCTTATTAATAGAGGACATATGATACATCATCTACATATGGTGTCCATGTTTTATGTGGCTAGTCCCTTATCTGGCTATTTCATTTAGGTTTAGTGTGAGGCTTCTCAATGTTTATGATATTCACAGAATCAATGCTCCATTAACAAAGTATGGATCCAATTAAGTGTGTGACAGTGGTAAACAAAGCACTCAGAAGTTCATGCTGCTGCTAGCGTCTTGTCCATTTTGATGGAACCTACTGAAAGCTCGTGGTTATTTTTACCCTCCTAAAGTTTTCCCCTATAGTCCTTGTGACAGGAAAGATGAAGTCTTTCTACTCAAGTATTACTTTCAGTAAGTAATTGCATGTTTTCTTAACTTTTCTAATACTTACTGTAGTGGGTAGCCATTCCAGCTTGGATCTGGAAGTTCCAACCCCCATTGAGACTCTGGCAACTGTCACGCCTACGAGGCGGGGCGAGGGGAGGCGCCGGGGACCCGAGAGCTGGATGGGCCAGCGCTCTCTCTAGGCGCTCGCTCGGTGCCCGGAAGCTGACCGGTGCAGTTTGACTGGGCAGAGCTCCGGAGAACACCGCTGGACTGCATTACACCTTCCCCAGACCCTGCGACCTATCCATTACTTAATTTGTGAGTTACGCCATTAAATAAATATCCTTTTAACTACGTGGAGTGGCCAAAATAATTTCTCCAATACTTACTTCCATGGTTTCAGAATAATATAGTATAATCTACCCTAGAGGAATGTTTTACAGAGTTAACTGGGTAATATATGACAATGTTTTTAACATACAATCTAGTTTATGATTAATGTATTCGACATCCACTACATTTTAGTTCACCGTGTCTTCAATACAGAAGAATCTGCCAGTCAAGCTCATTTTACCCCTTTCCTGTCCCACTATCTCTCCTGAACTCCACACTAACACTCAAGAAATGTTTATCGGCTTCTGCTATTTGTCAGTTCTTGTTTTTGTTCCTATAGTTATATAGTCTTATTATTTTGACACACAGAAAGATGAAATTTTGTAAGAAAAATCGAACATTTAAAACTTCCACAAGTTAATACGTGCTTTCTTAGCAGCTTGTAGAAGAACTGTGAAATTCATTTAACAACATGGCATCTCCATGTGTAACACACTTGAATCTAAAGTCAAGACTGCCCAAAGTCAGAAACCTGCCAGTTCATGAAAACAAAAGACATACCACTCTGACAAGGAACTGGGAAGTTTAAATTTATATTTACCAAACCAAATTCCATTGGCTTCAATGGAATGGGTAGTCGTTTGTTAATCTACTTGTTATTTTATTCACCACAAAATCTGATTCTATCTCACACAGCACCTAATATTGTAGAGTGGGCACGGAAAGGTCCAGAGTGAGATTATCTGTGTGTGTGTGTGTGTGTGTGTGTGTGTGTGTGTGTGTGTGTGTGTGCGCGCGCGCGCGGGAGTGGGATGGGGTGGGGTGGATGGGTGTTAATGTTCACCATGCAGATGTGGCTCAATAATAATGTGTTGATTGATGAATGAGGCCAAAAGCAAAGTACTAGAATTCAGCTCTTTTCTTTCATAGCAATTGATGAAATACTAAGTATAAATAGGGTCTTCAATAAAGTTTCTGAGTTGAATGAATGGTCTTGTGGATCATACTGCAGTTCTTGAGTTTTTTACCCCATAAACTCTGGCTGATCTCTTAGGTTAACTCAATTATTTAAGAATAGGCATTTTGAACTCAAGACTTGTCTAGAGCCTCTGCGTTCCCAGGGATGCTACATTAATTGATGCATACCCGTTTGTTCTCTTGAAACTGAAGCTCAACTGAGAAACCCTTAGTTCCTCTAACAAACTTTCTTTGACAAACTTTTAATAGAAAGATCTGCTTTCCTACCCCACATCCAAACACACAATCAACAATAGGCATTGCAAGGATTTCTTTAAAATTCCTTCTTGGAATTGTGTTGAGTCAAATTTTGTGATATTAATGTTCATCTTGTATGCAAAATTTGTAGCTATTTGACTAATGAATCCAGGCTTCTCACTACAATATACCATAAATTGCTTGCTACATTTAAAAATCATGTAATCTGTAGATAAATGTAGCTCTCACCTTTCATCAAAGAAACTTCTTCTTGCAACTGATGGAGACTAATAATACAGATATACACAACTGGTCAATGACAATAGTAAGTGTCCATGGGGCGTGCAGCCCCATTTGATACACCTAAATGCCGTGCAGCTATGGGAAGCGTGGCATTCCAGGCAGTGAAAGGTCTCAGAGCAGAGAACATACCAGATGTTTCTCAGGCTTTGCATTGCTCCAACAGTACCTGTCAGAACATTTAGTTCTCTGAGCAATCAACAGATACTTGAGAGTTTGTGTAGAATAAAATAGAATTGAGTACTGAAATTACTTAAAGTCCTAAAAGGAATGATTGACAGTAGATAGCTAACATTAGCAGTAAAATGTGCCCAACTGTTAGGATCATTATTTCTAAATACTGTAGATGATATAGGAGACTAACTGATCTTGCTTATTGTCAGTTTGTACCACCATTCTGTAACTTCCATATGACAGATGTCTTTTTTCTGCCCACTCTTCTTCTTTCCCCAGTACTACAACTAGTCTGTGGCTTATAGTTGGTGTTCATATAGACTTGTTGAATAAATAAGCAAATTAACTTAGTAAAATTATTTTAAAAATGAAAAGTAAATGCTTCATTTTGGGTTGTTTTGTTTTGTTTTTTGAGACATGGTTTTTCTTTGTAGCACTGGCTATCCTGGAACTCGCTCTATAGGCCAAGGCTTGAACCACCACCAGGCCTCATCTTTATTTTCTTTTGTCATGAAAATAAAGCTACTTAAAACCCACCCTACTCAAAGTCTTTACTCTTCCTGCCTTCCAAGACCTTCCAAGTAAAAGAATAGAAGAAAACAAAAACCTAGGAAACAGAAAATAACTCCATTTTTCTCTCAAAACAATATGATATGAGAGGGGAAAATGAAGTGTAGTGATAAGACTGGTTTTCATTTTCCATGAAGCTTTCCATTATTTTTCTTCCTTCATTTTTGTTGTTGTTGTTGTTTTTTTGTTTGTTTTTGTTTTTGTTTTTGTTTTTTACAAAGCTCAGTCCTAAGGGATTCAGTAGACAGAAGCCCTGAATGTTGTAGATTCCTGGCAATGTCATTCCCAGTCATCACAAAGGTGAGTGCCACACTAACATGAAGCAGGTGGAGGAAATCATGACTTTAGCAGCAAATAAAGCCACATGCCACAGATTAAAGTGAGAGTGCATCAACTTCAGCTGGCAGCTCAGTGCTGGTGAGTGATAAATTTATGATTCAGAGGCTGTAGAAAGACGCTCAGCCTCCTCAGTCTGCAAACCTTCTATTACCCAGGCTTCTCCAGAGATACAAACTTAACAGTAGGCAAGCAGACAACAAGAGCCATATCATAAAGAGGTGGCTCACACAATCTTAGAAACTAAAACAGTTGACAGGAAGCCATGAGATATGATTTTAAAGCCAGTCCTCATCCCCAAAGAAGTTATCCCTTTTTACCAAGGAAGGACTCGGTCTTTTTGTTTTCTTTTTACTTTACATTAATTGGGTGAGACTTACTCACATTAGGTAGTGCAATCTGGGCTATAGGTATACCCCTCTTGGTAGAGTGCTTGCCTTACAGAACTCTCTGAGTCTGATGTCAAGGTCTGCAGAAGTCAAGTGTAGTGCTGCACACCTATAATCCCAAAACTCAGGAGGTGAAGGCAAGGGGGTCAGGAGTTCAAAGCTATCCATGACTAAGTCTCAAAAATTAGAAAATGTTCACCTCATCTAGAAATAATCTATCATAAACACCATTATATTATTCAACCAAATACCCAGATACCTGGTGATCCAGTCAAAATGACAAAAAAAAAAATATTCACTAAGCTTCCGAAATTGTCATTTTTGGAAAAGATACACTAACATATTCAGATCCATAAATACCATGGCAACAGTAACAGTTGTATTATTCAAAAAACAAAACGCTGAATATATGCTAACAAAGGGGGGAATAAAATTAGGCCACTTATAAAATTTTCTTTGGAGCCCGTTTCGAAATTGTTTTTCTGTTTGCTGTGACAAAAAGAAAAAAAAAAGGTTATTTTGACCATTTGAGAGTGTAAGAAGGGCTACAGTCCAACATGGTGGGATGGTATGATAGCTGGAGTGTCTAACTCTGACAACATAGCATGAGGTGATAATCTTGTTGCGTCCACGGTCAGCAGACAGACAGTTATGAATGCTGTGGCTCAGCTCACTTTCTACGATTTTCCTCTTCAATCAGTTCAGAAACCCAGCCTATTTGTTGATACCATACCATGATAGATCATCCATCCTCATTTATACCTCTAAAAATGCCCACACAGATATGTCCAGAGTTGTGTCTCCTTGGTGATTCCGTAGTCCAGTTAAGCTGACAATGAAAAATAACCATCACAAGCAGAAACCTGTTTTCCTCACTTTCCTCCTCCTCTTTCTCCTTTTTTAATCTATCAAGTTATTATACTCTGCAGAGTAGAATGGGACAGAAAAACCAGATCACATTCATAGTCAGGCTGATCATATTCTAATCACATTAAAATTGAATCTATTAATTTCATATGTGTATCTTTGCTCATGTTTCTCTCATATTATGTTAATGAAGTTCATTGTATCATAGGCACAATTGTTTGATTGGAAAGAATCTGCAAAAATTATTGTTGATTATTTTGAAGTATGTCAGATAAACCCGAAAAGAAAGCAAAAATTCTAGTATACTTTATGTCTCAAAATATTTCTATTATGAAGAAATTTGTTTTTATTTTGGGAAGTAGTAGGTATCTGTGCTTTTTTTTGTTTGTTTGTTTGACAATATGTCATGAATATTTGATGAGTCATCAAAATAATTTCCCTAAGAGTGGGTCATGATTTTTTTGGACCTATGCTTTACACTTAGTTGCATATTTAGTAATACTAGTTTTATTTTCTTCGAAGAAACAGATTCTTTAAAAACATAATAAAGTCTAACTCAGTCATATCCCAAGCGTTTGTATATCTTCCTATATTTGGAAATCAGTTTCCTCTTTCTTTTATTACATAGTTTGCTGTCATCATACACTATTATCTTAATATTTGAGGTGGTATAATTGCTTTTAACCTGGGCTTAGGTCAGGGACAGTAGAGAACAACTCAACCAAGATCTCATTCCATGCTCAAAACATGTTCCAAACTATCTCAAAGTCATACAACAGTGGGAACACTCTTTGCTAACTTCCTGTCCTGTTCCTTAGGAGACTCATCTCTATGTGAATGGAAAATATTGCTCTCTGTTATCTTTGGTTCTTTCTTTGGTTTTATTTACATGTCTTCTCTTTCTTTTTTCAAGGAGAAAGGTCAATATTTGATTGGACTTGGGGGAAAGATATGGCAAAGTGAACCTGGGAAGCCATTTAGCTTCATATTCCACAAGTCTTATAAGTTTAGAATTCAAATTAAGATCTCAAAGGGCATGATGAAACACATTTCCTTGTAATAAACAGAGATTTCCCAGAACCCAGAGAAGAGTAGGAGAATAACACTGTGGCTGCCAACAGCAGAGGAGACTTGAGGAGGCAGAGGTGTCTTCAATTGGAAGGAATTATTGCTAACATAGCCATAAAGCAAAGCTTAAATGGCAAAAGCTGTTACAGATAATTAAGAAAAAATGGCTTTAGCACACCTGAGTGGTGGATTGAGCTTCATTCCATTATTGTGTACATGGAGTTTCCACGTACAGCCCAGTTCTCTTCTTTGAAGGCAGCACACTTGATCAACATCCGTAAAGTTTGGCAAGCACACTGATGATGGACTGACGAGCATCACAAGGGTGTGATTTATGAGTGGTGGTCTCCCCGCATCTATCTTCTTCTGGTTTCCATACTTCCTTTAACACAGCCAGAGTCAGTTTTTCTGTGGTAGCCACATTGCCCTCATGATCAATACAAATGATAGTTTCTCAGATTTGTACTGGTTTGGCTTAATATTAAATATTAATTAAATTATTATTTTATTTTGTCTCTTTTTAAATTTAAAACTCTCTTAAAATGTTGTGCTAATTGTGCCTTTCAGTTTGGGGTATATTTTCATCATAAAGCCCTGTGAAAACTTTCCTTTGTTTTAGTTAATGTTAAGAATTTTCCTTTATTCATGAATGCCTACTCTTTTTAGCTTCCTAGATGCATCTACTCAACTGCATCCACTGCAAGTTCTTAGATAAGTAGACACCCATGGTACATAATTATCTGTGTATAGACAAATGTGAGGTGTTTTATGTCCACATATTTAACAAATGGGGTTTTGTGTAACTTTATGAATTTAAATGTACAATATAATTTTTAAATATAGGGGTTGCTTGATTTGGTGTGGTATATTTTCTATCCACTCCACTTTATGGCATTTGAAAATATGCTTAAGGGCATCAAAAGATCTTTTCAAAGGTCATTCTTTGATTCTCAGCAGCCCATTAGTTACAAGTCTATCTAAATATATCATCTTTCAGTCCAGGTTCATAAGACGTTTTGGGGAACTTGTGATTTCTAAGTGAGGATATTAGACCATAGGGAAAAAAAATCAACAAGTTTATAGAAAATAGTCTCCAAATTGAAAATAGTGCTTCTAGGTATAAGCTTCTGAAGGGAGAAATTTCTGTTTATGCTCCCAAAAGACTTTCCATGTGTCCTGTAAGCAAAGAAACCCATTTAACTACCTGAAAAAAAATGTATTCTAATCAAAGTGTAGCAGAATTAGCAAGAATCCACAGAGCAAATTTGTGAGGAGACACAGATGGCCTTCTGTATCCTTGGCTGCCTCAGGCTCTGTCTTTTGAGGTGACTCAATACTAGTGTAGTGTGTTGTAGAATATTATTTCAAGGTATGTTACTTTTGTTTATGTTGCATTTGTTGAACTCTATGAAGCTGTGTTACTGTGCCTGTTTAAAACACCTGATGGTCTAATAAAGAACTGAACAGCCAATAGCAAGGCAGGAGAAAGGATAGGCAGGGCTGGCAGGCAGAGAGAATAAATAGAAGGAGAAATCTTGGAGGAGAGGAAGAAAGGAAATGGAGGAGTGAAAGGAAGTAGCAGCCAGAGAATGAGGAAGACTCCAGGGGCCAGCCACCCAGCTAGACAGCAAGCCACAGAGTAAGAGTAAGATTTACAGAACTAAGAGAATGGGAATCCCAGAGGCAAAAAGTAGATGGGATAATCTAAAATTGAGAAAAGCAGACAAGAAATAAGCCAAGCTAAGGCCAGGCATTTATAATTAAGAATAAACCTCTATGTGTGATTTATTTGGAAGCTGGGTAGAAGGCCCCCTAATAAAGAGACAAGGACAAACAACATAGTGAGTTACTTTCCTCCTTGTTCTAGAACTCTGTATTTGATTCCAGTTTTTGCCGTGTTTCTTTCTGCATCTTAAATGGCCACAAGACAATGTACTGAATTTAAGGCTTTCTTGATTAATCAGACTACATCTCTAACCATACCTGTAAGCTCACATGTACATGAGTATTGCAGAGTATTAATAATGTGATCTTCCTTCTTCCATGCAGCAAGTTTTCTGGCATTTTCCTAGGATTAAAACATTTTTACCTACACCCATGCAAAAGGAAAAAATGCTAGATACACTTTGGGAGAGTAGAGACATATCCTTGGTGGGATTTTGGAAGTCTATTTCTGTGAGGGTCTTTAGAAATAACATGGAAATTCTTGCTGTTGGGGAAAAATGGACTTTGTCAGTCTCTCTTTCTGTGCATGTTCACTAGCATATATGCTTTTAATCTTTTTGATAAGTCATTATGAGGTAAAATAATTTCTCTTCATGGTTTTCATATTATTTTCCCAGTGATTTTTGATGTGGGGAGTTTATCTGTAGTACTGCCTAATTGAATATTTGTTTTTGAGAAAAGTCTGTTCCCTTCTTAGCTTCTTTCTTTTCTTTTCTTTCCTTTTCTTTTCTTTTCTTTTCTTTTCCCTGTTGAGTGCTTTATAAATTCTGGAAATTCAATTCTTATATAATATAATGAGTAGTGTCTTTTAGGTTTTTCTACTACTGTGAAAAACATCATGACAAAAATCTACTTGAAGGGGAAAGGGAAAAGCATTTCATCTTATGATTTCAGGTGACAGTCCATCACTGAAGAAAGTCGGGGTAGGAACTCAAGGATGGCAAAACCTGGAAACAGGAGCCGATGCAGAGACTATGGAGGAGTGTGTTGTTTTCTGACTTGCTTCTCATTGGTTGCTCAGCTTGCATTCTTCTTGCACCCAGGACCACCAGTCAGAAGCACCATTCACAGTGAGCTGGTACCTTGCATATAAATCATCAAGAAAACACACTGAAGAACTTGCCTAAAGGCCAATCTGGTGGGAGCATTTTCTCAATTGAGTTTTCCTTTACCTCTAGCCTGTGTTAAGTTAATATAAAAACAAACTGTTATGGGTACTTTATATATATATCTCATCCTATTCTAGGCAATACTTTTATTTTCTATGTTTCCACCTGCTGCTGTTGATTCTGTTGTCTGTACTTGTGCACTAATACCCCCCAAATCTTTCCATATTAACATGCTACATAATTTCCCTATTATTTCTTCTATCAATTCAATAGTTTTGGATTTTATATTTGTTTCATCTATTTGGAGTAGAATTTGTAAGTGATAAAACTTGGAGCCTAGTCACTTTCATTAAAATATGCCTTGTAAGACTTCCTGGAAACATACATAGGTGAGAATTTCTGCCCTTGCAATATGTGGTTTTATATTTTCTCCCTCTCTCTCTCTCTCTCTCTCTCTCTCTCTCTCTCTCTCTCTCTCTCTCTCTCTCCCTCCCTCCCTCCTTCCCTCCCTCCCTCCCCCCTCCCTCTCTCTCACTGGTGCATTGTCTGGGCATCTGTTTTCAGGTTTGCTTTTGCTCTTTGGTTTGCTATCATTTTTGTTGTGTATTTTGAAGTCAGTTAATAAATGACTAGATTGTCCCTTTTGTGTTGGACTTTTTTTTTTTTTTTTCCAACTAAGGTCTTTTGTGGGTCCATACAACTCTTAGGGTATTGTTTTCTATTTCCATAAACAATGCCATTGATATTGCATTGAATCAGTAAGGTTTTTTGGAGGGATAACATGGACCTTTTAGAAAATCAGCTTTGCTCTCCCATGAATCATGGGATGCCTCCATTTTTTGTTGTTGTTTTTAACATCTCTGTTTTCATTCCTTGAAATTTTGTTATTTTCCTTCCAAAATTGTTCCTGCCCACAGTTAATGGTTTCCTAGTCATTTTAATTTTGTTATTAATAATGGGGTTGATTTTTTAAATTTCTTTTCCAGTTGTTTTGCTATTGGTGTATATAATGCCACTGATGGAACAGAGTGATGGCTCAGTGGATAAAGCACCTGCCATGCAAGTATGAGGACCTGAGTTCAAATCCCCAGAATCCACAAAGAGCCAGGTGTAGTAACAGCTGTCTGTGATCTTGGTGCTCCTCTGAGGATTGGAATGAACAGGAGGAGAATCTCTGTGAGGCCACTGGTTGTAGATGTAACCATCTTGTTAAATAAGAAACACAGAGCCAATGCAGAGATGAAAGCCCAAGAGGTCAGAGTAATAGCTAAGCACTAAAAACCTTACCCTTCACTGCCGTTCCTGTCCCTCCCTCCACAAGAGACCTCCTTTCTGTGTCTCTGTCTTTTTATAGACTTTCTGTTCTGCCTTCTCATTGGTTGTAAACCCAACCACATGACCTCCTCGCCACTGCCCATCTATACAGACCTCCAAGTCTTCTATGGTTGGTATTGAGATTAAAGGTGTGTGTCTCTATGCTGCGTGTATCCTTGAACGCACAGAGTCTATGTTCAAGTGCTGGGATTAAAGGCGTGTGCCACCACCACTCAGCTTCTGCTATGGCTTGCTATTAGCTCTGACCCTCAGGCAACTTTATTTATTAACATACAAATAAAATCACATTTCAGTACAAATAAAATATCACCATATCTGGCCTAAAAAACAGAGATCAACAACAAAGAAAAAGAGCCTGCCTCAAAGCAAAGTGAAAGATGGCAACCAACACCTGAGTCTGTCCTCTGACCTCCACACATGTGCCATGGAAAATACATGTCCATATCATATATATAGCTACATGCATATATATCATATGTATACAGACACATGCACATTATACACATGCACACACACACACACACACTTAAACTGTAATAATTAAAAGAAAAGCTACTCATTCTTATGTACTGATTTGTATTCAGCAACCTTCTGAATTCATCAGTTTTAAATATATTGATGAACTCTCTATTTTATGTATAAAATCATGCTGGGCCCCTGTCACTGTCCTGCTTTTTCTCATTTTGCATATAGTGTGTGTGTGTGTGTGTGTGTGTGTGTGTGTGTGTGTGTGTGTGTGTTCTATCTCTCCTTCTTACATCTCTTTGTATTGGGGTGAGTTTCTGTGTTGATAGTGTTTGATCTGCCTCTGGTTTACCTTTCATGCATTTGCTCTGCTCTCCAGTTTTGCACTATTTCAGGAAAAGATATTTCATCCCTTTATTTTAGTGTTGATCTCCTTTAAGTATTTCTTACAAGGTTGATCTGCTGGTAATGAAAACTTGTTTTTGCTGATCTTCACAGGTCTTTATTTCTCCTTTATTTCATAAGAATAGTTTTACTGGTTATAGTATTCTCAGTTGGTAAGTTTTTTTCTTTCCTTCAGAACTCAGAATGTATCATCTCAGGCTCTTCAGGTCCATAAGGCTTCTGCTGGGAAATTTTCTGTTAGTCTTTTAGCTATTCCTTCGATTTAATGATTTAATGACCTTCTCTTACCTGTTTTCATAATTTCTTTTTGTCTTGTCCTTTTAACAGTTTGATAATAATGTGTCTTAAACAGATGCTTTTACCAAATTTATTAGAAGTCCTTTAGTCTTACTAGAATAGGATGTCTATACTTTTTTTTATAAGATTTGATAAGTTTCCATGGGGATTTAATATTGAGTTCCTTTTTTGTGCCTTTCCTTTTCATTTGTCTTTCTGACATGTATGAAATACCTGATTCCATAGGCTTTGACTGCTTCCTTCCTTCTTTCATTTTTCCCTTGTTTTTAACCATACTGTTTAATCTTACAATGCATAATGCTTCCCTTCAAGCCCAGCAGTTCTTTTTTTCTGCTTCATTCATGCTTCTGTGGATGGTCTCCATTGTGTTTGTATCTAACTTACACTGTGCTGTTATCTCCATGATTTTTATTAGCTCATTTTTATAGTCTCTATCTCTTTCCTAAATTCCTCATTCATATCATGAATTGTCTTCTTTGTTTAATTGAGTTGTTATGTTCTCTTGAATCTCATTAAGTTTCTTTTAGAAGATCACTGCCCTGAATTCTTTATTAGATGTTTCACTGATCTTCCTTCCTTTGGCGTTATTTCTAGAATGTTTCTTTGGTGGTATTTAGCTTGTTCATATGTCTTCTGTCCTTATATTGTTGATATTTCTGTACTTGGTGAGTCACTTGCCTCTACCAGATTTATAGGTGGATTCCATAGTAAAAGACTTTCTACCAGTGATTTGTTCTTGGTTACTGGCTATATAATCTCCACTGATTTTGCTTCCATATGGGTAATTTCGTGTGTAGTTACTTCAGCTATAATCAGCATGTGCTATATCTTCAGGTATCTCCATGTACCAGGCCTCAGGGTTTAGAGGGTTGATCCACGAGGTAGGAGGCAACTTTGGGTGTAGGGTAACTATTAGCTTTCATAGACTGAGAGAGGACAGGTCACCCTGGTGGCCCCAAGTGAGTATGGGAGCATTTCCAGCAATGGGATGGTGTGGCATTGAAAATGTCTGAGTGGAGCCCTCTGTCTACTTCCTAGCATTAGTGGATTGAATTTCTGTGAAATTCTTTATAGAAAATATTTTGTACCTATATAGTGACATATACCATGTGGACACAAAATATTTTATTTAAAAATTGAACAACCTCTCCTCTCACCTTCTCTATATACAATCTATGACACAAATACTACACATTACCACTGGATGTGTAACAAGACCAGCAGGTGATTCAATGGGAAAAAAATTCTGATTCTTGGGTTTTTCAACCATTCTAACAACATGTGAGAATTTATGTCCAACTCTTTGACACTGTCACATGTTTTCTCTTCTTTAGATTAATGTTAACCTAGAGAGAGACCAAATAATAGAAAAACACAACTATTTATACAGGAGTTGAAAATGTATATGTGTGACAAACAACAGTAGTTTCTCCCTTTGTGAAAGAACGAGCCATGATTCTGTGCCAACATCTTTCCATCTTTCTAAATATTTTCAATGTCTTTCCACCACATTAAGTGTCAAAAAAGTAAAATGCTATGAATTAAAGGCATCCAAGGTGATGTTTTGGTTTATATAACCAGTGCAAAAAGATCTCCCAATCAGTGTAATTAACATTTCAGCTATCATTTTGTTTTCAGCAATAAGAATTCTTAAGTCTACACTTAGCAAATTTTACCTGTTCCAAGAAAACATTGTCACTATTGATGGTAGTTCTCAAAATGGAATTTATATTTCTAGAAAACAGTAAACTGAGTTATGGAGTGTAATGAAAGAAGAGGAAAGCAGGCAGGCAGTAAAAATTCACAACTGTAACTAGCACAATCAGAAAAAAACATTATAGAGGTCATGTTTGAGCACAGGCCGGAAATAGATGAGGAAGTGAGTCACACTAGTGTCTGGAGAAAAAATGTGCCTAGCCACGGAAGTGGATATCGGGAGGCCATAGGTTGGAATGTGTCTTGCATATTCCAGGAACAGCAATGATGCCAACACAGGAGAGTTGTGAAAATGAGCAACTTGGGAACTGTAGATGCTTTGCATTCACTATTGAGGAGACAGGTGAGTCAGGGCACTTTTAAGTAGGGATTGAATAATTAACAAGTATGTATCATTGACAGCACAATGTTAAACCATTTTCAGAAGTCTTTTCCACAACATGAGCCTGTAATTCATACTTTTCAGTGATATCTAAAGCACCTCTACCAAGGCTAACATGAAATACATACAGAACAATAATATTTTCACAGCAAAAGTATTTAAATCATAGCAATTGTAAGGGACAATCTAAGCTAAATATAGGGAAGTCTATGTCTAATTTTAAACTGTAAGGGTGAGTATGTAATAATAAATAGAATCAATAATGTTATATTTATACCATACAGCAAGGGATTAGTTGGAAATGAATGCAACATCCGACATCCTAGATAAAAACTTGACTCTGAAAACGCTATCTGGTATACCTTCATATTACAGAATGTAAAGAATGACGAAGTGCAGAGTTAGTTTTCAGTAAATGTTACTTCTCTTCTTCCTCCTTCTGACTTCATTGTCACAGTTTAGCCTGAATATTGGACCAGTGAGTGAGCGACAACCTAGGGACTGTTAATGGTTTTGACACAGAGTGGACCTGAGGGTTCATGTGTTGAAGACTTGGTCCCCAGATGGAGCTGATATTCAAGAAGATGAAATCATTAGGTGCCAATCCCATTATTGCTGGAATGTTAGAAGGTGGAGCCTGGTTTAAGGAAGTAAATCACTGGGACCATGTCTTTGCAGAGAACAACCTCTACACTACCTTTTCCTATCTCTGTCTCTGCTCAGAAACCATGAGGTAAGTGATCTATCTGCTCTGCCATGTCCTCCTGCTATGATGGTCCACCTTACCACAGACCCAAGCAACTCCAAACAAAATAACACTTTCTTCCTTTTGAATTATTCCTGAAAATCAAATATAAGGACTCATCACAATACATGCTTACTCCAAAACAAGTATTTTACAGGATATTGAAACCAAGCATGTACACTAAAAGTATAATTTTAAAGTTGTATCTGAACTTAATTACAATGAGTCATATGAATAGGAGATGACAATTTTCTTTCTTGTAAATTCCAGTGCATCCAAACACAATGAATGACATGATGTAAAACATGAGGAAGTTGTCAAAATAAAAATAAAGTGACTAATTGTACCCCCATGGAAGAGGGGATGAGGGCTGGGGGGGAGTGGCAGGGGAGGAGAAGGAGGGATGAGAGGGGGATCTGTGGTTGGTATGTAAAATGAACAAAAATATAAAGAATAAATAGAAATATGGATAAAGATGATATGTAGAGCCAGAATGGGTGAGTGACCTGCTTACTAGCAGAACTTCAACCCTCTCCAGAGTCTGTTCCCCAGGAACCTTCCACAGAACCACATTGTCCCAGCCCATCCATGGTCCCTCTGATAGACCCTCCCCTAACCCGAGAAGACTTCCTCACTGAGGTAGAGACCACACCAGCCAGAAGGGTGAATGATTCTCCTGTCCTATGGCCTGACCCCTCCCATCTCAGCACCAGTACCACTACTGAGCCCTGCCCCCATTCCTGAGGAATGCTACTGCTTTGGTACAGTCCCTAGCAGTCTAAAAGTGGGTAAGTGACCCACCTGTCTGCTGGACTGCAATCACCCCCTGGATTCTGCTCCCCCAAGACCTTCATCATTGTTCAGCTCCTCCCACCTCATCAGCCTTCCCAGAGCCAGCCCTTCCCCAGAATTTTGGCAGACTCTATAGGCCCAGATGCAGTACATACCAGTCAGAAGAATAGCCCCAGCAGCTGTTCAGACAATGGAAAGATCTCCCATGCTCATGGATTGGTAGGATTAACATAGTAAAAATGGTCATCTTACTAAAAGCAATCTATAAATCCAAGCTATTCCCGTCAAAATTCTGACACAATTTTTTACAGACCTTTAAAAAAAAACAATATTTAACTTCATATGGAAAAAAACCCAGGATATCTAAAACAATCCTGTACAATAAAAGAACTGCTGGAGGTACCACCATCCCTGATCTCAAGCTCTACCACAGAGCTATCCTAATAAAAACAGCATAACATTGGCATAAAAACAGACAATTGGATCAACAGAATCAAATAAGACCCAGACATAAATCCACATACCTATGATCACCTGATTTTTGACAAAGGAGCCAAAATTATACAATGGGAAAAAAAAGAGAACATCTTCAACAAATGGTGCTGGCATAACTGGATGTCTACATGTGGAAGAATGTAAATAGACCCATATCTATCCCCTTACACAAAACTCAAGTCCAAGTGAATAAAGACCTCAACATAAATCCAGTTACACTGAACCTGATAGAAGGGAAAGTGGGAAATAACCTTGAACAAATTGGCACAAGAGATGGCTTCCTGAATAGAACATCAGTAACACAGACACTAAGATCGACAATTTAAAAATGGGACCTCATGAAACTGAAAAGCTTCTGTATGGCAAAGGATACCATCAATAGGACAAAATGACAGACTACAGAATGGGAAAAGGTCTTCACTAACCTCACATCCAACACACACCTGATCTCCAAAAAATACAAAAATTCAAGAAATTAGACATCCAAAAAACAAATAATTCAATTTAAAAAAATGGTATACAGATCTAAACATAATTCCCAATAGAAGAATCTCAAATTGCAGAGAAACACTTAAAGAAATGTACAATATCCTTAGTCATCAGGGAAATAAAAATCAAAATGATGCTGAGATTCCACCTTATACCTGTCAGATTGAATGACTAATGTAAAAAACACAAATGGTAGGTTATGCTGGAGAGGTTGTGGAGCGCTGGGAAAACCCTTCCTTTGCTGGTGGGAGTGCAAACTTGTACAGCCACTTTGAAAATCAATATGGTGGTTTCTCAGAAAATTGGGAATCAATCTCCCGCAAGTCCTAGCTATTCTACTGTTGGGCATATACTCAAAGAATGCTTATTCATACCACAAGAATACTTTTTGCTCAACTACGTTCATAGCAGCTTTGTTTGTAATTGCCAGAACCTGGACACAACCTAGATGCTCCTCAATCAAAGAATGGATAAAGAAAATGTGGTACATTTGCACAATGGTGTATCACTCAGCTGTTAAAAACAATGACATCGGAAATTTGAATGGATGGAACTAGGCAAATATTATCCTGAGGGAGGTAACCCAGAACCAAAAAGACAACCATATTATGTATTCATTCATAAGTGAATATTAGCTGTAAAGTAAAGAATAGCAATGCTTCAATCCACAGACTCAGAGAAGCTAGGTAACAAGGAAGGCCCAAGGGGGGAATGCATGGGTCTCCCTGGGTAGAGGAAATAGAAGAGATCTCGTGGGTAGACTAGGGGCTGGTGAGGATGGGAACTTGAGGGATTGGGTTAGGAGATAGGTGGAGGGAGAGAGTACTGGAAAAAAAAGATTACTGGAAGGGGTTGCATTTCAGGGTCAGGTAGAAACCTGATGTAAGAGAAACTCCCACAAATCTACAAGAACGAGCTCAGCTAAGACTCCTAGCAATAGTGGATCCGTAGCCTAAACTGGCCATCTCCTGTGATCAGATTGGTGATTATCCCAATTGTCATCAGAGAGCCTTCATCCAGCAAATGATGGAAACAGATAGAGACCCAAAGCCAAACATTAGGCCAAGCTCAGGAAATCCTGTTGAAGAGAGGAAGGAAGGCTTGTAGGAGCCAGAGGGTTGAAGGCCATATCACACACACACACACACACACACACACACACACACACACACACACACACACACACAAAATAAATAAATAAATAAATAAATAAATAAATAAATAAATAAATAAATAAATAAATAAAAAAACACACAAAACAACTATCTTGGCTCATACTATCTCAGAGTCTGGACAAATAGCAATGAATCCTGCATGGGACAGACCTAGACCCTTTACATACATGTGACAGTTGTGTAGCTTGCTCTTCTTGTAGGACTCCTAACAATGGGAGTAGGGTACCTGTAAAGCTTTGGTTGACTCTTGGGAACCTATTCCTCATACTGTGTTGCCTTGTCCAGACTTAATACAAGGGGAGGAGCTTAGACTTACTGCAACTTGATATGCCATGCCTTGTTGATACCCATGGGAGGCCTGGCCCTTTCTGAACAGAAACAGGAGGAATGGATGGGGGCAGGGTAAGGAGAGTTGGGGGGATGGAATGGGAGGAGAGGATGAAGGAGAAACTGTGGTTGGATGTAAAATAAATAAATGAATTAAAATTTAAAAAGTGATAAAAATTTCATGACATAGACTTTTGGTGCTTAAAAAGTAATCTAAAAATCCTAGTCTAAAAGTTTTAACTGTTGAGAGACTATGTTGAGGATTACCAGGATTACCTCCTATATAAAGCTAAACCATTTTCTAGAATAATATGCACATATTAGAAGCCTAATCTGTACCTCTTCTCTGTTTTGTGGTTGTTCCTTAATAAAGTTTTCAGCTAAATTACCTTGCTTCCACATGTTGAGCGCTGAAATCTTCAGAAATCGATTGCATATAAATCAAAATTACCTGCCATTTCTAGACTCATGTCATTGTAGAATACACTGGTAAGTCATTATTCCACCGCAGTGAGGCTTAGTTACAAAGAGGGGATCATACAGATGGAATAGATAAATGAATCCATGGAATCTTCTCAGGGCACACTGAATCAAAGTGAAAAGCAATCACCAGTAGAATGGGCAGGGGAAGATCAACACTCGATATTTTTTTCCTTAGAAGATGTGTGGCTTTACATATTCATAAATACTTGTGGGAATTTTAAAATAAATGCAGAGTCCCATGTGGATTGCAGAATGTCTGATGGAAGAGGTAGGTACAGAGAAAACAGAGCTAGCTGAGAGAGAGGCACTTCTCTGTGAGAGGGCTGTTAGGTGACAGAGAACTTACTAGGCTGGAAAGTATGAGTGAATGAAGACCATGAATTTTGCTGTCTCTTATTTCATCTCTTAGGCAAGAACATTTCATCAAAAAGACACAATGATTGTCTTCCTGTTGACTCATTTTCACATTTCATGGTAAATGAATGGAAGAGCTAGGTAAGAAAATCAGAAGCTACCTTTTGATCAGAGTAGGGAGGGGAACCTGATTCTTCTCTGAAGAAAGGGTAGCTTTTTTCCCCTAATGGAGCACCTAAGATGCCTTCCCATGACATAAGAGTTTCTATCTAGAAGAGGAAACAATTGTGTAGCTGAAATAATATTTGTCATTTAAAATTTGAAATTGAAATTTTCTGCTTTAGAATGTGTCTGAGTGGGGAAGACTGTGGGGCATGGAAGAGTTGATAGAAAAATACCTTGGTCCCATTTCCTTCCTGGTACTGTGTTCTGGCTGCCTGAGATGAACACTGGTCTATGCCTGTCCACCATGATGCTCTGCCTCACTATGGGTCCAGAAACATCAGAATCAGCTGATTTCCACCTGAACCCTCTGAAACTGTAAGCCAAATTAAATCTTCTTTTCTGTAAACTGTTTCTCCAGAGTAACAAAAATAATTTGGTTAACACAAAGAATATATGATATAAGCAGGAAAAATGAGAGAGTTAACAAAGTACTGTGTGAGCTGGCAGCATTTGGATTCTTTGATGCAGGAACTGAAACATGACATTCCATATGTGACCTTGTAAAGAATCTTCTACTGCATACATTTTTCTCACCTTCACTGTAGAATATGACCTGCTTACTGTTTCCTATTACATAACAGCATTCATGTCTTTTTGTCTAATATGCTCATGGATAAGATGACTTTCAAAATTGCACCTCATTCATATTATCAAAATTTTGTTCATGTTACAAAACTAATAGTGATATGTGTATGAGAATGCCAGTTGAAAGTAGAATAAATGGCTTTTCTCAGTGTTATTGACTGCTCAGTACTTTAAGTAAATACTCACATATTGTACATCTTACCCCCAAAGAACTCTGATATAGATTATATGGAAATAAAATTCAATTCAAATTTAACATTAATTAAACCATATTACAACTGCATCGATTTGTAAGAGTTCAGACTACAGTGAAAAGTATGGCATTAGGCTTGTTACTTGAGGGTCTGACAATGACAAGGGAAAGTGCAGAGACTAATGAGTTCTCTCTCTCTCTCTCTCTCTCTCTCTCTCTCTCTCTCTCTCTCTCTCTCTCAGTGAAGACCCTTAAACAGCTATGATAGTGCCTTGTTATCCTTAGTTTGTAGTAATTCTCATTCTGATCTTAATGGTTTATAATGTGAAAATTATATCTGTCACTAAATAGAAACACATTAAATGAAAATTCTGAAAACTTAAATATACTGTTTAATTTTTTTAACTTTTCAATAAGTTTTGACTATAATAAACAATGCTAATTTAAAAAGAAAAATCAATCACATTGAGTCCAGTCTTTTTTTTATTTCAGATAATTTAATGAGTCCTTGGAGGTGATCTAGTCAAGCACTGACTTTGGACAAGGAAATGGAAAAGCTAATTTACATCTTGTTTGGTAGAGAGATTGGCTAGGAGGGCAGAAGTTTCCAGTGACAGGCTGTTAGTACACTCTACTTCTGAGATGCCTCCTGTGACCATAAATGATGATAAGGAGTCACGGCCCACACTACTGCCCTGAAAATTCAGTGAGCTTACATGGAGCTGGAAGCATTTCCCAAACATGGTGCTCTGTTTACCCTCTGTACTAAAGAAACAAAGTCCTTGTTTTATCGAAACCTTGAATTTGTTAAACATCAACTTCTCTTTAATGATTAAATCCTTGCTGAACTTTTATGTCAGGATGTTTGTATTAATTGAATAATGACTTATGGTGCCTGCATGTAAGTAGATTTGACATTATGATCTAATGTAGATTCTCTACCTTAAGGATGGTTTCTGTTCCAAAGCCACTTTGTTAATTCACTGTGAAGAAGCACATATGGCTATCAAAACACTGAATGTGTAATCTCTTGTTTACTCAATGAATTATATAAACAACACCAAAGAATTTACAATGCTGTTTTATATGAAAAGACATTCAAAAAATGCTACACTGTGCATTCCATACTATTTTTCCACTTCAGGCAAGGTGAATGGTTTCTCTTGGGTCTCAGAGGTGTTGTAAGTCTCTGGTTAAGTAGACTTCTTCCCATCTCCTTTGCTGGTATCCCTTGCTATGTTACCGAGGGGGGAGGGAGAGAGAGGGGAGAGAGAGAGAGAGAGAGAGAGAGAGAGAGAGAGAGAGAGAGAGAGAGAGAGAGATTTCCTTACCATTCCCTTCCCTATGGTAACTTCCAAAACTCAATGCAACACCATGAGTTGATCATCACCTTCTGGATCTCTATGGTTAACACATTCATCAGCTAACTTTGAGAAAAGGAGGAAGAATTCTCAGCATTCATAGCTGGGGAATTCATAAACTAAGAATTGTGGATCACCCTTCTCAAGGTGTGGCTTTCTACTTCACAATTTCACATTCTCACTGTCACGTTTCTCATGCTTTCATTTAGGCCTTGGAGAAAATTAAAATAGAAATCATGTATACCCCCTAGAGAAAGCTGAATTATAGATCCCAAGAGTTTACTAACGGTAAGGGACAGAGGACAATGAGGATGGTGGATATATGACCATGTAGGAGCTAGGAACACTGTTGGGAAAAATTTAAGTAGCAAGTTATTGAATAAATGAATACAAGAACAAATAAGAACTGGAATTTGCTTGAGCAAATGAGATTTTTTTGTTAAATAATAATTTTTAAAAATTAATACAATATAATTATATCATTTACACATCTTGCCTTTTCTCCATCCAATCCACTTTATGTAGGCTAAATATAAATACAACCTGCACTGTTTGTCATGAGCTTTGAAGACTACAAAGACAAGAAAATCGCTTCTTGTATCCCTTCTGAGTTTGCTGCCTTGGGGACACAGAAACTCCTGCTATGTGGTCAGTGGTCCAGAAGGGATGACAGGTGTCCTGAGGCTCTCAAGATATGCATAGAGAAAGAAAAGCTTGCTTAAAAGTATCTAAGAATTTGCTGCTCTGTTGCTCCACACCTAGATGACCTTGGATACCTCTTTCAGTTGCCAAGTCTTTCATCCCATGAGAAATAACATTGCTATAAAGGATAAACACATTGGTCATTAAAATACTGAGATCCACAACTTGGAGATGTGTATCTGTTAAGAGCATGGATATGGGTATTTTAAATTTATTTGGGTTTTTTCTGAAGCAAGTCCTTATAATGTTCCCCTGGATTACCTGGAACTTGCTTCAAATTCTTGGACAGTTCTCCTGACTCTTCTGAGTGCTAGGATTACAAGTATGCACCACAGTGTTGGGCTTGGACTTGAGTAAAATTTCAAAATGTTCCAGTACTTTTGTCAACACAAGTCGGTACATCTGCAGACACACAGTGCCTCAGTCACCATCTGACTGGGAGTGTGTGAAGTTCTGTCAGACTAGCACTTGTATGGCTGATAGTCCCCCTTCCTAACCGAGTGTTTGAGTACCCTAGTGACACAGACTAAGAAGGACCTAATTAGCCTGTACCATTCCTCCACTCCTTACTCTAGTGGAGAGCCCATTCACATAAAGGAAATAATAAGAAAACCATTCTCCCTGAACTTCCATTCAGTCCTAGTCATGAAGGCATTCACTTGAGCAGAGTGAATCCTTTATTGAAGAATAAGGAAAACTAACACATTTTTTTTTTCAGAATAAAAACACTGGCTGGGGTCAAGCCTCAAGTTACTAGCTGAGTTGTAGCCTAGTATGGCTTATTAAAGCTTTTTGCTGAGAGTGTACGTGTTAAGTCACTTGGCTCATTGTGAAATTGGGTTTTCCCCTCCCTAGCAAGCGCCACACATGTGAGGTCATAATGAGTTTAATTAAAGTCAATGGCAGCTAATAACTCAAGGCTTAAAGGTGCAATTTAGAAACAAACAAAATTCCAAAGTCAAAACATGAAAAACTCCACTTAAGTAGAAGTTTTAATCGTGTACATAAAATAAAATCACCAATTATGGGCTGATGGAGTTCAAAGATCTGATTTCCAGTGTTGGATTTACCTCTAGCTGACTAGGTTTTCTTGTTTGGTTCAAGTTAAAATGAGAGAGAGAGAGAGACAGAGAGAGACAGAGAGAGACAGAGTGACAGAGACAGAGACAGACAGACAGACAGACAGAGAGAGAACAAATTTTTAGGGAGACATCCAGCAGTATGTTTATATGTATCGAGCACTTGAATATGAGTTAAGCATAGTAATATAACATAAAACTCCTGCATTTTTTTTATTTTTCAAAAGACCTGCAAAATGAAGAATGAAAAGAACTATGGCGGAAGAAAGGCAGATGAGAGTCAATAGGGAAGAGGGTACTTCATTAACTCTTGGTCTCTGGTTCTCAACTAAAGCTAGATTGTTACATCTTCCTAGGAAGACTTAATGTGAGTTATAATGAGATTAAATATTATGAAGAATTTATCACTTTTTCAGGATGTACTATTAAGTGTCATGCATAATTAAAATAATAATTTGGAAATGATTCATTTCTAAAACAAATGGATCAGGTCTATCAGGAGTTAGAGTCTTGATAACTGGAGGTCCCCTCTCAGGTCCAGTGAATTTATACTCTGTGGTAACTTAAAGAAACAGATGCATCACTGTAAATCAGTAGCTAAATATTTGTTTATTTATACTCTATGTTAATAGAGTATTGTTCTGCATCCACACTAACCCAACTCATTTGCTTCTGACAATCTATTAAAATCTTTCTCCTTTGAGAGGAGTTTCCAGATTAGGGTTGCAAAGGGAGACTATGAATTGCATGGTCATCCTGTTTATATTGTCCTCACTTGGACTTCAGTGATTTATACTATTCATAGACTCCAGGAAACAGTAATGGCTGTCTTTTATAAGACACAAAAATATATCATTGGGGCATGGAAAATTAAAAGATGAAGCAATCAACTTTTGAAATGAGAAGTTTACATTGTTTCAATTCTGATAAGCCAAACATCAACCCTCCTGCCATTAAAAATGTTACACCTGCTGGAGAGAGAATGCTCATGCTGTTGCAGTGGGCCCCAGCACATTCTCATTTGAAAGCTAAATGATTGAAAGTCTGCATTCTAAAATATTTAAATTTAGTTCAATGTCACAAAACTTCACATACCTCTTTGATTACATATTGATGTTTTAAGCTAAAATTATTATGTGTTGTTTATATACCTGAGTATTTGGAACACATTCTTCATATTCCATCACGAAAATATTTTACATAATTTTTGAATAATAAATGATGAACTATGATCCTCTCCATGCACAGTAAATGTTAAATACCTCATTGTTTGCAGACATTAAGCCATAAGTGTTATTTGCGATCTTACAAAATCCTGACCCCTTTAAAAGCCAAACAGCACTACCGCAGGCCTTCCCTAGCAACTGTATTCATAATGGCAATCTCCTCCAGTCAGTCAAACTAAATAAACCATCAAGAATTCCAAGCTAGAAATGAGTTGTTGAGGGCTCCCGTTATCATGTCTGGACTGAGGTCATGGAGGAAACCCGAATGTTATTTTCACCAGTGCTGGCCTGCCAGTTAGTGTTGGAATTCGATTTCAGTGAAGGTGAACTTCTCCATTGCTGATACTGGCAGAAATGCACTCAAAATCCTTGTAAGGGCATCAGAAGGTTTGTGAACCCACCCCCTCCCCTTTATCATTTCCTTGTCTTGAGTATCTCCTGTTGATCTAGAAAGCCATGGCTGTGTACCAGGACTTATGATCCCCAATTTGCCTGGTGCTTCTGGGTGTCACAGAAATATCTTGTGTACAGTGTAGCATTGCCCATGAGGGGGCCTAGGGCTTGATGCAATGCTGGTTAAACACTGCAAAAATAACAAAGTCTTTTTTTCCCCCAAGCTCAAAAAGACACTCTGATTTTGGAATGTAATTGTTTAAAGGGGAGCTTTATAAAATATTACTGTCTCATCACACCTTGGGTCAGCAAAGCATCTTAGCAGGTGAAAGAACATGGAGGGGAGTCCCTGGCAGTCTTCTGGAGCACACGATTCCTACTGTCACATCTTTCTGACGTAGGAGTTGTAGGTGAAGAAGCATAGCTGTGAAACTTCCTATAAGAAAACGCATTTGAGAAGTGTCTTTGCATCCAGAACCCTGTTCCGTTCCTTCTCCTTTGGATCACCTATCCAAATTTTAAGTCACTTGATTCAACACAGAATATCTACAGAAATGATTTAAAAAATTGTAAAAAATGTTTTCAATGGCAAAAGCAATGTGTGGAGAAGGTTGCAGGTTGCTTTTATACTCTATAGCTTAAAATAATGTTTGGAAATTATAAACGGACTATACAACTACAAGACAACATACCTCATATGCATAATGTATTTTCACTGGAGGGTTAAGTGTATAGAGACAGCATTTAGAGTCACCAGCAAGTGTGTCAAACTGAGCTGTAAGTTCACCTCTCTAAGATTATGTATGAAGAGCAAGGCAGGTTTAAAACAGCCTTTACTTCTTGTCTTCTAGATAAAGCCCTAAGATACCATTAATTTTTTGCAGGAGTAAATCCTCAGATAAATCCTGTATATTGAGATACCTGGTAGTCTTTCCTAGTGGCTAGTTTTAGGAGTGTTCCCCTATAAAAATGAGTCTTAATAAGTCTCAAGATCTCATTAAGATGCATTATTTACCAGTTTCAGGCATTGAAAATACAGGATAGAAGACAGAATCTTTATTGTCATATTGAGGAAAAGAGAAATAGTACCATGAGGACACACTGAAATGAATAAAGAATGGTGTTTGAAGGCATTAGGCTAATGATCTGAGAGGCAAAGGTTGGTGATTGGGAACCTATTCCTCCAGAAGCTCAGATGCCAAGACAAAAGCAAGAGCCTGTGTTGTACCTGCTGGATGCTCAACCACAAGCCAACTTAGATTTGAACCCTTGACAAGTTACAACATTTCGTATTTTTTGTTTTTTAAAACATTTCAGAATTATTTATTACATCTGTTGAGCTTGGTAGAATAACCTTTGTCCTGGATTTGGAGCACTAACGGGCATTTTCGTATCAGTGTGACATCAGCATTTGAAATACACCCAAACCCAAATAGTCTCAAGATTAGAAATAGACCATTATATCATGTCCTCAAAAATTATGGCCTGAGACACAAAGGATCTTTTAAAACTGATTTTTTTAAGGTTATACTCTTTAAAAATGGAACCTAAAGAAACACCATGTTCTCTGCTACAAACGTCATTCTCTTTCTCTTGCAGCCCGTAACAGCAGTATACAGAGATCTGTTACTCATGGGCAATTGTGGGATATTTGTAGACTGTGAAAGGTATATTGCTGTAATTGATGTAATAAAAAGCTGAATGACAAATAGCTAGCCAGAAGAGATAGGTAGAACTTCTGGACAGAGAGAGGACTCCAGGAAGAAGAAAGGCAGAGTTGCTAGCTAGACACAGAGAGGAAAAGTGAGGTGCAAGATGGAAAAAGGGTAACAATATGTGGCAGAACATATATTAAAAAAATATGGGTTAATTTAAGTTATAAGAGCTAGTTGAGACAAGCCTAAGCTAAAGGCTGAACTTTCATAATTAATAAGAAGTCTCTGTGTAATTATTTGTGAACTGGCTGGATAGAGAAAGACTCACTACATATGGCATCAAAAGTGGAGGCTTGACTATCCAAACAAAGGGCCTGAGAAAGCTAAAAAAAAGTTCTGGACAAAGAACTAGATGTGGATTCCTAGTCCTGCAGTCTTTCAGGCAAGCTGGTACTCAGCTTAAAGAGATAGATCCTGGCCACTGCCTTTGAGCTGGATCCAGCTGCTAACACTGTTCACTAAGCTGTGCCCAGCGGCAGCTGACATGACAGTTTAAGATTTGTCTCACTCAGTCAGAGAACACTGCAGGTACTTAGTAAAGCCAGGTCCAGATGCAGAACTCCTCTAGAAAGGTATAGCATGTTTTAACCTGTGCTCAGATGCTTAAAAAAGAAAACAAGAAGAAAATGGGTATAGACAGAAAAAAAATCGTTTAAAAACAAATAATTTTTAAAGAGAGAGTAAAGTGATATTTTTTTAAAAAAAGCCATGTGAAGATGGGAAATACACAGGGTGTCTGGATCCTGTATGGTGTTTTGTAGACTTTGAATCTTTTAAATGCTAATGTACAAAACACAACAGCTAATGAAAGACATTGGACTGTAAAAACTGATAAATTAAACCAACCTATGTATTTTAAGAACATCTTAACTTCAAAATGGAAATAAAAAAAATGTGTTGCATTGAGCTATGCTTCTTCACCTACAACTCCTACGTCAGAAAGATGTGACAGTAGGAAACATGTGCTCCAGAAGACTGCCAGGGACTCCCCTCCATGTTCTTTCACCTGCTAAGATGCTTTGCTGACCCAAGGTGTGATGAGACAGTAATATTTTATAAAGCTCCCCTTTAAACAATTACATTCCAAAAGCAGAGTGTCTTTTTGAGCTTGGGGGAAAAAAAGACTTTGTTATTTTTGCAGTGTTTAACCAGCATTGCATCAAGCCCTAGGCCCCCTCATGGGCAATGCTACACTGTACACAAGATATTTCTGTGACACCCAGAAGCACCAGGCAAATTGGGGATCATAAGCCCTGGTACACAGCCATGGCTTTCTAGATCAATAGGAGATACTCAAGACAAGGAAATGATAAAGGGGAGGGGGTGGGTTCACAAACCTTCTGATGCCCTTACAAGGATTTTGAGTGCATTTCTGCCAGTATCAACAATGGAGAGAATTCTGGGAAGAAGAAAGACAGAGTCACTAGTGGGACATAGAAAGGAAATGGGAGGTGTAAAATAGAGAGGTAATGCCACATGGTAGAACATGGATTAAAAACATATATATGGGTTAATTTAAGTTGTATGAGCTAGTTGGGACAAGCCTAAGCTAAAGGTCAAGGTTTTGTAATTAATAATAAGTCTCTGGATCATTATTTATGGGATGGTGGCCCAAAGATAGTCCAACAAAAAAAACTATGGGATACTATAGCAATGGTATGGGAAACTATGGCAATGGGATACTAGACTTACTTGTTTGTGAAAGAAAAGTGCTACCTGAGTCCTACCACCTAATACCCTCTTCACCTTCAACTAAGGGCCAATGAAGTATATGAGCCAAGTGTGGTGAATTGTGCTTTTAATCCACTCTATATGTAGATGCAGACAGATCAGGAGTTCAAGGCCATCCTCAGATAAAAAGCAAGTTTTAGGCCAGCCTGGGCTACTTGAAACCCTATCTCAAAATATAAACAAAAGAAAAAAAAACAGTGTATACATTAAGAATTTATCCAATACATCAAGAAGCAAATAGTCTAAGCCTTGTTGTCAAATCCAGCAATATTATCTATGAAGCCAGAGAAGAGCAGAAATCCAGCTTGAACACACTTCCAAATTTGGAGGCAAAGGCTCCGTATTGTGTTGTCTCTTACAGATAAGTAGTTTAGACAAAGAAAATGCTGCCCATTTCCAGATTTGGAAATCAGAGGTTATAGGATCCATTGGTACCTAAGACATGGTTGAATCAGAAAATAAATCCATGTTTTGGGAAATAAGGCCCAAGTAATTGAATGTAGAAGGAGGCCAAATCCTTTCTCCCATCACTTACTGAGTGGACAGAGTGGGTCACTGTTAATGGGCATTCCATCTCTGTATTCAAAACCCAAGAGCAACTATTATACTTTTAACACATAGATATTCATATTAACTCTACATCTTCAAAAGTTATATTAATTCTTTGCCTAATTTCACTGTCTACATGTACTCAACTTTCGCATAGTTTTTAAGAAGCAATGCTTTTAATTTCATGATGCCCAGAGCATGCCCATCAGAATACTGGTTCTTCAGGGCAATTTTAACTATAGTTGAGAGTACTGGAAGTAGTGAATACTGAATTAAAATATTTAGTTAAACCACTTTCTTTCATGAAAGACTCAGAATTTTCAATATGTGACTACTACTACAATCTTGAACATTTTTATATTACATTTTGAACATTTGAGAATTTGATAATATTTAGTATTTCCCAAAACATATTTGACTACCAGATCCTACTTCCTAGGATTATCTAGCTATCTTTGGGAGGAATCTTTTGCAAACATTATTCTACTAGTATTCTCTCACTTCTCACTTCTCCAACTCTAAGGCCATTGCATAAGGCAGATGAAAAGGAAGGATATGATGCTTGAAAAAAGCCAAGTCTGTGTTAGGTTGAGCTTGATGGATTGATGCTAGATGCCAGGCCGTGAAAGGGAAATTGCAGGTCTGAATTCAGTACTGAGCATAACGCAAATGTTTCTTAACATTCTGAGATGATCCCATTTAATAGTGGTCATTATGTTGCACAGTGATGACCAAGGTTTATAGAACCTGGGAGGGTCTAGAATAAGAGCTCCCAGAAAGCATTAAGATCCCAGTTCTACTTTTCCTTTTCATCTATTGACTTCTGTCACCAGATCTTAATTGTCAGTCTCACTGTTCTCAGTATACCTGAACAATCTCTGACAGACTAAAAATCAAATGGATATGACTGCTAGAATTCTTTGTTACTTAAGAGTCAATAGGCTAATATTTAACCACTATTTTTTATAACACCTATGTGCATTTAGTGATCTGATTTTAGAACTTAATTTTGAGCTGCCCAGACATCATTCTGTTTACTTCTGGGTTGAGCAAATGGATCTCTACTTGTTTGGGAACATATGTGATATTTCATAACACTTGTGCATGAACTCTGTGAAATCTACATTATCTAGTACTTTTCTGGTAAAGGCATAAGACGATAAATACATGTTTGTGGTGATATTGTTTTCCCCAATATATTGTGCACACTAATAAACTTAACTGGGGTCAGAGAACAGAACAGCCACTAGATATAGAGGCCAGAAAATGGTGGCACACACACCTTTAATCCTAGCATTCTGCAGGCAGAGATCCATCTGGATCTCTGTGAGTTCAAATCCACACTGGAAACAGTCAGGTATAGTGACACACGCCTTTAATCCTAGGAAGTGATGGCAGGAAGTAGAAAGGTATATAAGGCATGAGGACCCAGAATTAGAGTCTGGTTAAGCTCTTAGGCTTTTAGCAGTAGTTCAGCTGAGATCCTTTCGGATGAGGACACAGAGGCTTCCAGTTTGAGGAAACAAGATCAGCTGAAGAATTGGCAAGGTGAGATCTGCTGTGGCTGGTTCTGGTTCTGTGATCTTTCAGCGTCACCCCAATACCTGGCTCTGGGTTTGTTTTTATTAATAAGACCTTGTAAGATTCGTGCTACACATGTTAGTTGAAATATCTGTTAATTTCCTTTTCCTTATCTGTGATTAGCAATAGATACTGTCAAATTTATGAGTAACTGTTTCCTTAAAAAATCATGTTCCTTTCATAAGCATCCTAATTTGGGAACTGAATCAGCTCTCTACTATGCCTATGTCTAACTTTGCGTACCTCAGAATATGAAGTTAAAGTGTGATGGTGTGATCAAGTAGGTTCTTAAAGCCATATAACATCTTCATGAAGAGAAGAGGTACTCAGACAAAAGATGGGCAGTCCACAGAATTAAGATATATTCAGACTTGCGTTCACACATCTAAGGACAACACAGAAAAGCTGAAGCCAAAGAGAAACAAGGAAGGATTCTCCCCAAAGGAGGAGAGTCAGTCCTGCTAACATCTTGCTCCCTGAAATGTGAGATAAGTGATTGTGGCATGAAGCCATTCAGTTTGTGTTACTGTTACAGCAGCTGCAGGAGACTTGCCCAGCTCACTTTCCTTTATTCTCAAGTTTACGGGGAATAAAAGGCAATGAGATAGGACCGGATCCCTCTGTGATCATGTGAGAGGCAACGGCTCCTCCAGCTACTGTGTTGACAGCAAAGCGGTCTTCACCAATAGAATTCAGTGGAGTGTAAACCAACAGCAACCTATATTTCCATGCATGGATTAGAATAGACGTGCATGGTTACAGAGATGGAAGGGAAGGCATGATGGGAAAATTCAAAATTCCAAGAGCTGATCTTTAAAATTTTTCCATCAGCATAATGAAGGGCAGCACCTGATATTAGTAGGGAATGATCACATAGGAACATTATGATGTAAGCATTTCATAATGGTAATTCCCTAAGATATTCATTCTGTTTGTAGGAGAAGTGAGGAAGGGAAGGTAGAAGAAATGTACCACCAAAAGATCAATTTTTTTGTTTTTGTGTATCAGTTTATGAAATTAATAATTAATATTGACGTCATGAATAATAGTAGCTACCTTTATCAGGAAAATTTTAAATGTCTTTAGTCCTTTGACTATAAATGTGCTATTGTTGAGTTTGATTTACATAAAACACTGTGATCCAGGCACGATTTTATAAATGAGAAAAATGAAATATTTAAAACAAAGTGTGGAGTTTAATGCACATAATCACATGGGAAGTAACCTTGAGTTCAAGGATAGTCAGGACTTCATGGCAGAAGACCAGACCATGTGTCAGAAAGAAAGAAGTAAAGGAAGAAAGAAAGGAAGAGAAGGAGGATGGCGGGGGGGGGGGGGGGGGGGACACGGGACGGACAGGCCTAATCACATGCACACAACGGTAACAGGAGACATTCAGGCCTGCATCCATCAAGTTCTGATTTATACTCTTAAACACTGTAGCTCTGAGTTGACACTTATTAAGGACTCTAGAAGTAATTCCCCATTGTTTTTCTTAAAAGAGATAACAAGTGTAGAAGAAAGAATTTCTCAAGCTAGCAGAGAATGAGGGAGTAGTTTTATATTCTGGGCACTGTTGAAAACTCAGGGAAACATTTGACTATTCCAGTGGCAAATTATTGTATACAGCTTCTCTGATGTATATAATAATTTTTGGCAAGCTAACAGCTTTCTTTTCATTTGCCTGTAGTCCTATGTCATAACAGTGGGAAAGGAGGATTTCTATATACCCATATGTTTGAAATTGAGAAAATGGGTGCCCTGCCCCAGGCCACAATGAGTACTAGTACACAGGGTGCTGAGAATGAACATGAAACTCTTTTTATTGATAAATTTTGGTCTTTGACAATTCCATACATGTGTATAATGCATTTTGTTTACTGTCCCATCCCATGCCCCATATTTACATCAAAGCCAGGAACATTGAGGGCATACATGAATGTACAGTATGTTTCCTCACTCTCCTTTTTTAATTCAGCTTGTGTCTGCTCTGTCTAAAATTCAATGTCCAAAATTTCAACTCAAAGGAGAAGCATTTCATTTGTATATTTAATTTTTCTTCTTTCTTTAGTGTGGTTTTTAAAGCATCCTTTTCAAGTGCATTTGGAGGGATCTAGGTCTGAGCTCCTGTTCATTGTCTGCCCCATTTCCCACCAAGGCTAGTAATGTGATGTGAATTTGAAAGGAAAGTTCTGTAGCTTAAGAAATTAATACTGGGAAAGCAGGAAGATTATTTAAGGATCCTAAATAAATTAGAGCTCTCTAGAGGGTTCCCTATACTTTCATTTTGCTTCCTAAAGGCAAATCCTTTCCTTGAAGATTTCTCTTTGCTTCATTGTAGGACAGTTTTAAAGTCCTCTGGTCTACAGAGCCATGTTGAGCTGTGTTGCTTTAAAAGTCATTAAATTCCACTCCATAAAGCAATGAAAGAGATACCATGATAGAGGGAGACATCATGGGGATAGAAAGAAACCTGGTGCTAGGGAATTTGCCAGGAATCTCCAAGGATGACCCCAGCTTGGACTACTAGAAATAGTGGAGATGGTGCCTGAACTGAACTGGCTTGCCTCAGAGATCAGGCCATGAATACCCTAACTATCATTACAGAGCTTCTCTCCAATGACTATGGAATCAGATGTGAAGATCCACAGCCAAACACCAGGCAGAGCTCCAGGAGTCCAGTCAAAGAGAGAGAAGAAGGAATCTATGAGCAAGTGCATCAAGATCATGATGGGGAAACCTGCAGAGACGACCAAACCAAACTAGCAGGAATCCATGAAAGTTGGATCAACGGCTGTGGAGCCTGCATGGGACTGGCCTAAGCCCACTGCATGGTGAGACAGTTGTGTAGCTTGATCTACTTAGGGGAACCCCTGGCGGTCGGACCAGAATCCATCCCTGGTGCATGAGTGGGCTTTTTAAAGTCCACTACCTATGATGAGACACCTCATGCAGCCTTGAGGCAGGCGGAAGTGTAGCATGAATCTTAAAGGGTTTATTAATAAAAAACAAACCCATAGCCAGATATTGGAGTGAATGCTGAAATATCAGAGAAACAGAACCAGCCACAGCTCACCTCACCTCGCCAACTTCTCAGCTGATCCTGTATCCTCAAACTGGAAGCCTCTGTGTCCTCATCCCAATGGATCTCAGCTGAACTGCTGCTAAAAGCCTTAAAGTTTAACCAGGCTAGTTCCTGGTTTTCATGCCTTTTATACCTTTCTGCTTCCTGTCATCACTTCCTGGGATTAAAGGCGTGTGTCAGCCTGCCTGGCTGTTTCCAGTGTAGCTTTGAACGCACAGAGATCCGCATGGATCTTTGCCTATAGAATGCTAGGATTAAAGGTGTGTGTGTCACTGTTTTCTGCCCTCTATGTTATGTTTATCTATCTATCTATCTATCTATCTATCTATCTATCTATCTATCTATCTATCAGCTGTTCTGTTCTCTGACCCCAGATAAGTTTATTAAGGTGCACAATATATTGGAGAACACAATACCACCACAGGGAAGAGCTTGGACTTGCCTCTACTGGATGTGCCTCCCCATGGGAGGTCTTTGTGGGGAGGAGTGGGGAATGGCTTGGGGGGGGGCTGGGGGGGGCGGAAGGAGGGAAGAGAGGGATCTTTGTTGTGTAAAATGAATGAAAAAAATTTCTTAATTAAAAAAAATGTCATTAAGTCAAAAGTCCTGTACAAAAGGGGCACATTTCAGAGAATTTACAGATAAGCATATTATAGATTGAGCTAGCACTATTCATTACTATTTTGGGAGGGGGGAGTCACAATTTTTCTTTTCCTAGAACTTAGTCAATACCAAAGGAAAAGAAAGATCTACTCCTGATCTTCTATTTGTTCGCAGGAGCTTGAGAAATCGGCCCCAGCCAGTCTGACAAACATCTGGGAAATGGCTGTGTGGAGTGTTCAGGGTTCCCACACCCCTCACATTTTGCCTGGAATTAATAACAGTGTCCTCTGTCTTCTGATGTGATTGGCTGCAACAGTTCCAGTAATTTGAAATACGAATAGTGCTGAGAAAGCATGGTGAGGATTGGCATGCTACAGTTCTGGAAACTCTGACACTCATAAACAATGTGGCAGACAAAGGAAAAAGGCGTCTCAGGGAAACACTGATAGTGGACTGGGTCTGCATTCACAGAAGGCCTGTGTGGCAGAAGAAACACATCAGTCTACCTCAGCCCTGAAGTTTCTTAGCTTCCATTCTTTCCTTCTGGAAGGATGTATGCTCCCTGGTGCAAGTTAGTGGCAACTTTTGCAGTTTGTAAATGTCACCCACAGATCTTCAATTTCCCCATTTCAGAGCATGGATACTAAGGCCAGATAGGATCTCTACTCCCCTTGCACCTGTAATACTCTCAGCCATAACGCCCCCACCTGTCAGATGGGTAAGCAAGTACTTCTGTGATGCAGTCCTCATTAGGGACAAGTGAGATGGTATGCATCAAACACCTTCATACCTTAGGCATCCCCAAGGCTCTCAGTGGTTTAGTATTAACTCTTGATGGTTACTATTTAAAAACAATAATAATTTGTGTTATGAAAATAAATATCTGTTATCTTTTTTCTCTAGGAAATCTGAGATTCTCAAAAGATTATGATTGCTTCTAAGCAAATTAAATGAATAAAACCTGTAGCTAGAGGTTTTCTGCCTGGCCCATAGTCAGGACAAATCTTTGTCACCCGCCAGTCCCATAGCTGCTCAGACCCAACCAAGTAAACACAGAGACTTATATTACTTACAAACTGTATGGCCATGGCAGGCTTCTTGTTAACTGTTCTTATAGCTTAAATTAATCCATTTCCATAAATCTATACCTTGTCACATGGCTTGTGGCTTACTGGCATCTTCACATGTTGCTTGTTATGGTGGCGGCTGGCAGTGTCTCTCTTACTCAGCCTTTCACTTCCCAGAAAGTTTCTCCTCTCCTTGTCCTGCCTACTTCCTGCCTGGCCACCGGCCAATCAGTGTTTTATTTATTGACCAATCAGAGCAATTTGACATACAGACCATCCCACAGCAAACACTGACTCCAAATTTAGCCATTCTCCCTTATGTCTGGGTAAGTAAAAGATATGGAATAGAACATGCTGAGGGGTCAAGCATTGGCTTAGTATACACGGAGGCTTGTGTTATCTAAACATGTAGGAGGTAAAGGAATAGAACCTATGTGCGTAGTATGTTTTAAATATTTTTAATAAAATTATAAGAAGAAGAACATATTTGGGAGATAGAATATTTTCTAAATTTTGAAGTTGGATGCTTCATTAACAGGTTGTTTTACTTAATCATATGAATGCTATTAATAAAAATGGTCAAATTTTTTTTACCTTCTTACCTTTAAGAAAACTATAATGTATTCATGTTAATGTGTAAATTTTCAACATATTTTAGGAAGGAGAGTATGGTGGTTTGAATGAGCATGGTCATTACAGGCTTAAAGAGTTGATACTTGGTCTTCAGGTGGTGAAACTGTTTGGGTAGGATTAGAAGATGTGGTCTTCTTGAAGGAGGTTAGTCACTGAGAGTGAGTTTTGAGATTTCAAAAGCCCACATAATCAGTTGGCTCTCTCAGCTGCCTGATTGTGAATGAGATGTAAGCTCTCAGCTACTGATCTGGTAACATGCTCTACACCATGATGATTATGGACTCTAATCTTTGGCGCCATCAGTCGAAATTAAATGCTTTCTTTTATATGTTGCCTTGGTTATGGTGTTTTGTCACAGCAACAGAAAAGTAATTAAATCAATGGATTTGCACACACTAAATAAATATTTTCTCCTTGTTCCATATCTAAACCCGAGAGAAGGAAAGTAAAGCTGCATGGTCAGAGGGTTATGGACAAAGAAAAAGCATGTCATAGAGGAGGACAAATCTTTTCCTGTGGAGGTTTTAAACACAAAATGATGACAGAATTTTCATAGCAAGGTGCAACTGAGTTCACCATGACAGTGTTTTCCATATCCTGGCCATAAGTGAAGGAACCAGGTATTCCTTTTGCAATTCCTAAAAGGTGGAGGAGGCATAAAACTTCATATTTTCCTTTCCCTTAGCCACTTGTTATCAAGTATAAATTCACACACATAGACACACATACAGAGCAAGGGGAAAAAATTCCAAAGGTCTAAAAGGAAAATAGATTGCCCAGCAAGCCAGTTCTAAAGGGTTCCATTATTTTAATAACTGACTCGGCACAAGTGGTGTATAATTTCTTGGGGCTGAAAAGCCAAATCCAATTAATAGTTTAATAATAGGTCCTCCTTGACATGGATAGTATTTGTCCACATGAAAATATCACCAATGACACCTTTGTTGGTCAGTTTCAGCAAAACTACCACGCTCTTAATGAGCATTTATTATTTATTTGACCTTCAGAGGTCTCAAGGTGCACGCACAGTTATAAAGTCATATGCATAAAACCATCTCTGCAATAAATTAAAATTAAACTAACCATGGCAGTGGTATTCCAGTAGCATAGCTTTCCTTACTTGGGTAGGCCAAGTGGAAGCAATGAGTTCTGCTCCATGTCCTGAAGGTCAAGAGAATTGGATCCTGTCAAGGAAAGGCAGGAAACTGCAGAGTCCAGCAAGAATCAGCCTTGAGCTGGTGGCCTGTCTATAGCAGAATCTAAGCAGGCAGCACCATCTACCCTGCTGGAGAAGCATCAGAATGAACTATAGGCATATTAATGTGGTGCTGAAAGGAACTTCAGCATCTCTGCCTTGTTTACCTGCTCCATAATACACAGTGACCTTCCCTAGAGACACACATCTCTGCTATACAAACAAGATGCTTTCAGTGGAGCATATCAAAGATGATATTTTCATCACTTGAATATCCTGACAGTGAAGAGCATCAAATGCATCATCCTCTACTTAATAATGGCTGCTTTGGTGAAGAAAGAAAATGTCTTTCCAGACAAAAGAAAAAAAAAGTCATAGGGCTTAATCGAATGAACTTCCTGTCATGTATGCACCACGAAGTATGCAATTTACCACTGATACCAGAGACGTATTATATGTAGTTCACTGGTCAAGTGGTCAAAGGCAAGGTTATCTGCTATTCTGAGAGCAACTCCAAACCTCTTATTGGATCTCAGAAGGAATGCAAGTAGAGGAAGTCACGCTGTCTTAGTTTGAGCCAAACAAAGTCTTCAAGCAGGCAATAACAGGAACAAGGGGAAATGTCAGAAGTAGTTGACTTGCTGAAATACACAAGGATACCAATTATGGTGACAGACATCAAAGCCTACCACATGCCACTGATGGTATAAAAATGACCCAACTTCAGAAAAAAAGAATTCTTATTGTTTCATTGGTCTTACCTGTCCTCAATGTAATCTCTTAGTTCAAGAACACACAAGGTCCCCTGTGAGTATGGTATTACTTATTAGCTTATGCAACTGAGCTGAATATGTGGGTTTCCTATCTACTGGAGCAAATGTGCTCAGCTTTGCAGACTATGAGGTTTTATTTTTATTTTGCTTCATTTTAATACAGCTATTTCTGTGCTCTCTGATATTTATGCCTTGTCTGTTACTAATGTTTTCTTTGCAGTGGAGGAGGGTAGGTCAATAAAATAGGAACATACTTCCATGATGAATGAAAAACAGTAATCACTCTTTACATATTTTTCTTACTTCCTCTCCTCCAAATATGACAGTTTCCAACATTTCCTCTCAACAATTGCTTCACAATTTTCTAGTTCTATAAAGATGTAAAATTACCCCCTTCTAACCCCAAAAGGAAACAGTTTGTGTAGCAAAAAAGGTATAAGAGAAACCACTTACTGGTGTACCCCATTTCTTTGTCATTTTAGGATGAGAAATACCATTAGTCACAATCATATAATATAATGTAATATAATACATTGATTTCTGCAATAAGCCTCTGGTGTCTGGCTTTTCAGAATTGGAAGTTAAATATATGAACTATGAACAGCTATATCCCTTCATTTTTAAAACTAGGAAAACTAAAGTAGTAATGATAGCTATCAAAGGGGATTATAGATCTGAGAAGATAAGTCTCAATGGGTAAATTGTTCACCCATCAAGCATGGGAACCTGAGCTCAGATCCCCAGTACCTGTATAAAGTACTAGCTTGGTAGTATCGGCACTGTGGAAGAAGAGAGAAAGGAAAATTTGGGGTATTCTCTGGCCAGCTACCCTACTCAATCCCTGAACTCCAGGTTCATTGAGAACCCCTATCTAAAAATGTAAGGCTCAGGGTGATAGAAAGACACCCGATGTTGATCTCTGTCCTCCACCTTCTCATGAATACATATGCATATGCAACAGCATCTCTCTCTGTGTTTCTGCCTCTCTCTGTCTCTCTCTGACTCTGTCTCTCTGTTTCTCTCTCACATACACACATAAACACACACACACACACACACACACACACACACACACACACACACACACACAAGTGGTTACTCAAAATGCCTTCACTAGCTCTGAATTCTATCCCTCCAACTCCAAACCTCCTTCATGAATGCTGGCTCTTATTCCGCCCACCCTGCATCATGCTTGCTATACACTCTGCTGCTCACTCATGCAGTTTCTTTGGAAGCACATGCCAGCTCTAAACTCTTTCTACTTATGCATAGCATCCTTATTTCTACTTTTGTGTCCATGTTTGATATTGAATACTTAGCATTTTGTCACACACTGACGGTTAGTTTTGTTGTGCCTTCCTTTCATCATAGGCATTTAAAGAAAAATCTCACTGCATGTGAAAACCTACATGGTTAAGAACAATGGACATTATGCCAGACATTAAATTCAGACTAGTTTTCCCATTGCTATTCATTGGACCTCTGAAAGGTTCTCATCCATAGAAAGGACATCAGGATCTTGCTGGGATCCATAGATAAACAAATGAGATAACATATGCAAATCACTTAGCACTGGCTTTGAGTATAGGAAGGACTAGAGAAAGTATGGCAGTGATCACAACCCAACCCCAAACTGCAATCATTTACAACTACTGAAGACAGTAGATTGCTTTGGCTGCTAATTTTGCGATAGGATTATCCAAACTTTATTCAGTGGTCATTCTTCATGCCAGCTGGACTGGATTGAGATCCAGCCAAAAGACTGAAGCACCCCTCTGATTATGTGTTCTGGGCAGAGGGTGTTAACTGGGGGTATGAGAATGCCCATCCTGAATGTGGAAACCATTACCTCACAGACCAAAGCCCAGGACAGCACAGAGATGACAGAAAGCCTCTTTGCTTGCTGAAAGCTGTGAGGGGAATGCTCGCTATCTCGTGCCTTCCCACCATGATGGTCTGAAATCGAATAAAGAGAATCTGTCCTCCGCTAAGTTATTTCTGTTAGATATTTTATCACAGTGAAGTAAAACGAACACTTTTTGAGCCTCAGTCTCCTCATCCTGGAAATGAGAAAGGTAGAATAGATATTCTTACTTGTAAAAGTCTATGATTTTGCAATTGATTACATATAATCTCACTGAGGTTGAGATGTATATTTTATTATTCATAACAACTATTCTAAATTATAGTATGCCACATGTTCCCAGGATGCTATATAAACAAGAATTAGTATATATTTAAATGGGCATGTTTAAATATCTGTGATTATCTCTCTGTACAGAAGAAACCTCAAGCATAAACTATAAAAGATTGTGTATAGGGAGATTTTTTCCCATTAGCAGAGGCACACGGGGGCTTTATTTTATTTTTATCTAGAAATAATAAAACCATTGAGTTTCTAGAGTGCTAGCATCTCTCAAATAATTAAACAGAATTTATGGCATGTTACAATATCTGCAGCTCTTTGCTTTTCCAGTAAATAAGAATGTTCCCTATTTTCTGTTTTGGGCAATGGAATGAACCCTCTAGCTGAACCCTGAAGACTTTGAACATCATGACACTCAACTCTGATGCTATTCTCCTTCACGGTCCTTGCTCACTGTCCTTCTGAGCTAACTGCTGTGTCAGTACTCAGGTCTGAAGAGGTCCTGATGAGTCTGGGTCCATGAGAGTGCCTTCTTAACAAGACTTTCTCACAGTGTATTAATCACTGGCCATTTTATTGTCATTAATATTTCTGTGAAAATCTCTTTTCCCCTTGGGGATAAGATGTGGAAGTCACAGACAATCATTCCTTACAATTTATTTTCTGTTGTTAACAAGAATGCCTAAGTAAAAACTAGTTTGTGGTTGCCTAAGAGGTGACCAGCTCCTGCTGGTGGATGCTTCAACTGAAGCTATTAACACCACAGTGACATCATGAATGGCATCACAGCCCAACCTATTGCATTGGGATGTGACCTCAGGTACAGAAGAAGAAATGAGGGTGAAGAATTCTTTAAAAAAACACACATATTCCCCTGGGGTCTTCATTCATCATGGTATCTCCCTCTCCATTCTCCCACTGTGCTCCTGATCCAGCTGGGACCTCCCGCTCCCCTAAGCTCTCTCTCCCCTGCCACCCTTGCCCTCCATTACCCGCCTCTTCCCCCCCTTCCCCCCCCCCCGTTTGCTCATGTAGATCTCATCCATTTATCTGTCATGGAGCTGGGACCTGTCCTTGGTACATGGGCTGACTTTTTGGAGCCTGGGGCCTATGCTGGGATACTTTGCTCAGCCTTGGTGTAGGAAGGAGGGAACTGGACCTGCCTCAGCTGAGTCTGCCAGGCTGAGCTGACTCCCCAGGGGAGACCTTGCCTTGGAGGAGGTAGGGCATGGATTGCAGGGGAGGACTGGGGGTGGGTGGGAGGAGGGAGGACAAGGGAACCCATAGCTGATATGTAAAATCAAGTTAATTATAAAATAAAAATATTAATAAATAAATAGAAGAAAAAACACATAATGTTCTCATATTTAGTAATTTTCAGGCAGAATAAATAAAGCAACTAAGTCTGAAATATACATATTTATTAATTTGAAATTTACAAATTGTATTTGTCATGGAACATACCTTGTTCTATGTGCTGCCCACACTCAGATTGTGTTTTTTTTTCCTTTTTTTCTAAACCACCTTTATATATGATGGTGTGGTAGCTAGTTTTATGCTAACTTGACAGAAGTTAGAGTGATCTGAGAGAAGGGAACCCCAAGTAAGAAAATGCAGGTTACAGGTAAGCCTGTAGGCCACTGTCTTACTTGGTGATCAATATAGGAGTTCCACACCATTGTGAGTGGTGCCACCTCTGGGTTGGTGGTTCTGGGTGCTATAAGAAAGTAGGCTGAGCAAGCTATGAGGAGCAAGCCAATTAAAAACACTCCTCCATGTCCTCTGAATTAACTCCAGCCTCTAGGTTATTGCCCTGTTTGAGTTCATTGTTTCCTTTATTATTTTTAGAGGTTTATTTTATTTTTATTGGTGTGTGTGTATGTGTGTGTGTGTGACTTCAAAGACCAAAAGAGAACATTGGATCCTTAGAAGCTGGAATTACAAGTGGCAAGGAACGGAGTTTGGGTCCTCTGTGAGAGCATCAAGGACTCGTTGCTCAAGAACCATCTCTTCTGCTTTTATTTGCTTACTTCATACAGCATAACATCTTTTTTTTTTTTTCACGTAGCCAAGGGCTGAAGAAATGATCTGGCAGGTAAAGACACCTGCTGCCAACTATACTGTCCTGAATCTGACTCCTATGACCCACATGGTGACAGAGAGGACTGACTCACAAAACTTATCCTGTTACTTCAAAGTATGTGCTTTGGTGTACACACACACACACACACACACACACACACACACACACACACACACTAAATGTAACTTCAAAACCTTTTTAAAGTGTCAAAGATTTTGTAGTTCTTATATTATTAACTAAATATGTAACCAAAAAACTTAGTTAGATGTCAGTGTTTTGTCTCTGATGATGAATAAAAATATTTGTTTGAGAGAGGTACCCAAATAAACAAAAGAGCTAAACATGCAAAATTGTAAGCTATGCCATAAGGGCAAGGAGTTTCTGCATCACTGGATAAACTAGCAAAGTATTGGCATCAAGATTCAAAGGCACTACTACTAATTGGAATTTAAATGAAAAAAATCAGATTTTTAGTTATTCATATCCTCTAGAATAGTTGCTTATAATGGGTTCCAATTACTTCCAATAGTTTAATTAAGTGCCATATTGAATCATTAGGTTTTCATTTACTCAAAAGCTTTTTCTAGCATCATTCATTTCCACTTTCATTCCAAGACATTTTTCTGGCTTCCACAGAGAATAAAAAAAGAATTGAAAATTATTTCCCCCAAGAAATTAAACAGACAAGTTAAGATTAGCAGTGAAAATATACAAACATCCAAATAAATAATGAGAAGTAAATATAAGTAAGGGTATGACTGTGCGTGCAAGGAATTACTAAAATCTTTTGGCTGGTGCAGTGAGCTGGGCACCACCACACCATGAGCAATGAGGGCTTAATTTTTTTCCTCCCAGCTCCATAAGGAAAATATAAAGAGTTTTCCTTGTTTATGGAAACTAAGTTATTAAATATTTTGCCTAAGGATAATTAAACTTTAGAGATACCCAAGTTATCTAACCCTCCAACATATAACCTTGAATGTTCTGCAGGGAAAATGTTGGCTTTGGGGTGAGCCTGGGACTCAAGGTGAGAAGATTTCAAGGCCACTCCCAGCCACTCTCCAAACTCTGGGATCTTTGACAAGTCACTCATCTCCCATGAGCCTTACGTGCTTTTTTTTTTTTTTTTTAAATAGAGTATGATAGATGAAGAGGTTTTGTAAATTCTAAACCCCCCTGCAAATATTAATGTATAATATATTAATTCCAGGCAGCATACATGTAGTATTGGAATATAGTGCATTTGAGTTGTACCAATAAAATTGGATTCTTTTAAATATTGATAATTTTGGAAGCATAAGAAATTATCCTACCAGGGCCTGATGTAGATGTGTTTGGAGTTCATTTACCATATAAAACAGCACAGTCAATAGTTCATGTATTGGAAAATATACTAACTCAGTATTTACAATGAAACCATCACACAATTATTATTAAGTCAAGATGTACTTATGACATTCTGGTCACTGGTATCCACCTACCAGTGAACACACACGAAAACAACAAGAATTGTTATTAGGACCATTAGAATGATATTGATAATGGTTATGTCAATATGTAGCTCCTATCAAAACAGCTAAACAGGAGGGCAGGGCCTCATAGAAAGAAGCAAAATGCTTATTTTTCTGTTAGATTTGTAGGGTTTTGCAGCAATTCATGAGTACTCTGACATGTAAAAAGCTCATTACTCATAGCATATGAACAAACTAGGCACACATCAACTCTTCCCATTCCTTCAATGTTGTTTCGTCTTCCTGAGGGACTCTTAGCAGTAAAAAGGCAACTAATATGTCAAAGCAGACAGCAACTTGATGTGTGATGTCAGTTTCATTTAAGCCATCTTCTACTAACGTAGTTTTAGTGTAACTTGTCTTTATACTCACCATTATGATACTATAAAACATTAATCAGTGCTACTTCACTTTCAGTGCACTTAATATTTCTCTAAACTTAGATGGTAACACTAATTCAGTAATTACTATCGTTTTATCTTTTCATCTAACTAATTCCTTACAAGGGGGGCCTTTATTGTATTAATGTGAAATTCAACCCATTACCCTAATGAATGTATTTTTGTAGAATTACTATTAAAAATTTTTAAAGGGTGATAATAAATTTGAGAAATTATTTCATTCCAACATATTCACCATTTGAATTTTCTTTTGCCCGTTTAGGTAGTGCTGATTTGTCAGATGACATTTTCATCAATTAAACAGAGATAAATTTTAAACATGGGCTTTTCTCCACTTTTGTCTAGTTCCAATAGAAATGTTTCACAAAGATTAAACAAATTAAAACAGGAGTAATAGACAAAATATAGAAAAATATTGGAAAAGGAATCAATGATTACAAAGATTTTGACATCATAATGGGTCTTTTAAAAAGGACTGAGGCTGAGGCGTTGATTTCTTAGTATGTTTCAAACCTCCAAATGAGAGGAGGTCCACCAACAAGAGAAAAAAAAATCATTTTTTATATTGTGGCAGCTCGTATGCCTACCCTTTGTTTCCTCCCACCCACTCACTGTGTATAAAACTGGTTCATTGGTGGGAGAGAAAGAGACGAAGCTGGTGTGGCATAATCACAAAAGCATTTCCTACAAAACAGCTAAGAAGCTCAGTTCAAATTCTGTCAACTTTGGATTGGCGAGCCTGGGAGAAGAAGCCTGGTTCACAATTTCTGTTATTGAGAACTCATGATCCCAGTGGTACAGCCATAGCCCGCTCTTGTATGTTAATATCCCGAGTAAATTAAACACACAGAATGTCAAAAAGCACTTTCAGGTTGTTTTTCTTGTTTCACGTGCTTGTTTTCTAACTTTATTTGAGCACAAGTCAAGTGGAACAATGTCACAAATCTCTAGGCACAAAAGGCCACAGCCAATATGAAACAAAGGGCTGAGCAAATATGTGGTCAACCGGCACTGACCTAGAGACAGAGTCGCTCTAAATAATTTACACTCAGAATATCACTTTGGGACCCATGTGGTCTAGATCAGTTGTCTATAATCCCTAAAGCCACCAAAGCTGTTCTCCGCTCTCCTCTTTCTTGGACAGAATAGATGTGTCCAAATTGCCCCACTGCATGTCTGCCTAGTGAAGAGCTCATGAACAACATAGCCTCTTCCAATACATGAGAAAATAACTCTGCCTTAATGAGAGATCACAATTAACCTCACATGAGCCACTCAGTGACAAGATCTCCTGATATCCATACTGAGCTTTAGCATTTTCCACCTTATAACCATGATAAGCAATAGGAAGTCAATTTGTTTCCTACCAGCTCAAAACAAAACAGTCACATTTTGAGGTTGATACATTGTGCACCCCAATAAACTTATCTGGAGGTCAGAGAACAGAACAGCCACTATGTTAAACATAGGTTTAGACAGTGGTAGTACACACCTTTAATCCTAGCATTCAGGAGGCAGAGATATGTCTGGATCACTGTGAGTTCTAAGCCACACTGGAAACAGCCAGGCATGGTGACACATGCCTTTAATCCCAGGAAGTGAAGGCAGGAAGCAGAAAGGTATATAAGGCATGGAGACCAGGAACTAGAGCCTTTTTAAGTGTTTAGCTTTTAGTAGCAGTACAGCTGAGATCCATTTGGATGGGAATTCAGAGGCTTACAGTCTGAGGAAACAAGATCAGCTGAGGAATTGGCAAGGTGAGATTGGATGTGGCTTGTTCTGTTTCTGTGATCTTTCAGCATTCACCCCAATACCTGGCTCTGGGTTTGTTTTTATTAATAAGACCTTTTAAGATTCATGTTATAACATTTTTCATCATAATGCCATATTTTCTTTGTACAATAACCTGTGAAGTGAAGTACATACATGAATATGTAACACTATAAAATTGTTACTCATAATTACATAGAAATGATGATTAAACTTACATTTAGGACTATTAAGGGGTTTGCCCATACTTCACAGGGCATATTTGGGTGTCTTAATGCCTGAGAATCACCCTACATTTTCTTCTCTTGTAAAAGTTTTCAGTAATTAATATGAACCCAAATGGAAATAGAACAATCAAGAGTGCAAAGTACAGCATCAGTTTCTGTCCCTCAGGATGAGAACTAGCAGGTGATGGACCCCTGTGCACAGCAATGTTCTCTCCAGGTATGAAACAAGCCACGGATCTGCATTTAAAATATCATACATTTCTAGGCACTAATACTCAAAAATGATACATGGCCCATGTTTCTGGCATGCTTTATGTCCATCTGCTAGCATGGCATGGTGCCCATTCACAAGGTAATAAGACAATTTCACAAGCACATTGATGCCAAGCATACTAAGCCTTACAATACTAACTTGCAAAATGAAGCGTGTACCTTTCTTTTTCTACAGTGAGCACATCACCCTGAGTCACAGCCACCATCCAGGTCTTCAATCTATTCCCTTAGATGAGATCATGTTAACTGACACAGGGTAGAACCCAGAGTAGACAGCTGCTGCTAGTTCAAATCCTAAACTCATTTCTGTTTGTAGGTTACAAAGAGGAATTAAGGTACAATCTTATAGAATAAAATCTGGGCACTTTCACTTAAGCAAAAAGACAGACATCTGCTCCAAAGAGATTGACTAGTGGATAGAAATTCCCTAATGTATTTTCCAATATCTTGAGGCTTCGTGCCTTTATTTACTTGTGACCATCAACTGTCCAGTAGCACATGGCTCAGACAAACAAGATGGTTCAAGTGTTGAGATGTGATTGCATTTTCTGTAGCTATAAATACACTACCCCTATTGACTCATCTTCCTGAGAATATAATGATAAGAAAGATGTGGTAAACAAAAGCTCTCTTCTGAGTCATACCAAGCATGTTTTTATTGAGGCTGTTTATACCCTTCTTTTGAATTTACATGAATCAGGCATTGTTCCATCAAAATATACTTTTTGTGCATATCTCTCATGTGAAGAGCTGTTTAAAGAATAATGTAGTAAGAAAATAAACTCATGTCAAGGGGAAGAAGAAAAACAGCAGAAAAATAAATGGGGAAAAAAAACAGGAAAAAAATGACACTATAAATTTCATCCCAGAGCAATAATGCTTCTGATAAGTTTTATAGTACTTTTAGACAAAATTTCATTTGATAATAATAGATATGTCAACTTACCTAATGTCTTTTATAAAAATCCCACATAACATATATATTCCAGAAATCAACATGGCTATATATACATTTGTTTAGCAAAGATAAATATTCACCCAAATATGTTATTAAAAACTGTAGTCACTAGCCAGCTGTGGTGGCATGTGACTGGTGTGACTGATGTCAGCACTAGCAGACTGAGTAGAAAGCCCCCAAGTTGTAGTACAGTTTGGGTTACAAAGTGTGAGGCCAATCTGGCTTACATAGTGAGAGTTGATTTAAAAAAAATTAACAATACTCAAACAAACATTAGAAATCAGATAATAGTCTATCTCTTTATCTGTCTGTCTCTCTGTATGTGTGTGTGTGAGTATATGTGTGAAGTGTGTGTGTGTGTGTGTGTGTGTGTGTGTGTGTGTGTGTGTGAAAATAGTTCTAATTTAGTTGTCAGGAATAGGATCCAACAATTTTCCTTGATGCATATCAAACATAGAAAGTTTAGAAAATGCTGTGAGAAGTATTGCCTGTATTAAATATATTTTCCAGCATTAAAATATATCTGTAGATTAAGATTTAATCTTTGTTTACTCCACTTTTTATTGATGAAGAAAGCTCTCTTCTAACTTTATAAAGCCATTAACATTTTAAAATATTTTAGAAATACTGTATGAATTTAATACCTTATAATATGGATGAATAATTCTGCCTCCAGTTTAACTCTAGAACTGAGTTAACTCTACGCTATGTATCCTTAATCTCTGAAAATCCTGACTGAAGTTTTAAAATGCCAGTTTTAGAGTGAATAAAATAAAGAAAGAAAAGAAGACGATGGAATGGGATAATTATGAAGACCATGAGCAGATCTGATCAGCTTCAATGTGAATGACTTGATCATTAGTAAGAAAAATAAAGTAAAAAGTAAGTTATTGAGAAACACTACATGGGTCACAAACATTGTCCAAACAAATCAAGAATAATGGTTGAGAAAATAAACATATTTTGTATAACTTAGAGTCCTTCCATCCCCCATCTATTTAATAAAGGACAGACCTTTTTAAAAAGCAGAGTTGGGACCTGTTAGTTTAACTGAACAATAACTAAGAAGAACGCCATTGCACAGCATGTCAGCTTGGCTTTACAGCATGAGTGAGTGACTTCAAATCTAATTAGGACAGGACATTTTGCCTGAACAAGCCTGAAAAATATTGAGCAATTTCCTAGCCGTCATAACACTGATTCTGGGTATGTCCATACAACAGTGATGTTCAGGAGAGAATAAGAGCAAAATCACACCGGATTATGAGAGAAAAGAACATTTTGGAGTAAGATAGATCTGGATAGGACTCCTATCTGTGCATTCCATTAGATCTCCATCAGTGGTAGAAATTATTTATACCTTTTTAAACTCAGATTTTTATACCTAAAATCTGACGCGATAAGTGTGCCTGAATACAATAGGAAATTCATGTACAGAGCCTGGCTTAATAGATGACAAATTCTAGTTTGCTCATTCATAAAGATTACTTCTAGAATGTTGGAAGTACAAACACTAAAATAATCAGCAGAATGGAGAAGAAAATGCATAATGCAAGTGTTTGTTGTTCAGGATTACAGCAGTCTGTACCTGCAGCAACATCCAGTTGGTTCCAAATACTATGCAAGCACAGTGTTTGGGGTAAATAAAGCTAGGCTACTTTTCTGAATAGGTTTAAGATCTATTTCTCTGAAGTCTTACTTGACTCCAGCATATACATATGATGATTTCACAGGATCACAGTTTGAGATATTAACTGATTTTACATCCCTTTTTGAAATTCCAAACTATTCTGGACCACTTGCTTCCCTTTTCCCATATTATTTTATATGAAACATTTTCTAGTTGAGAGATTGTTCCTTTTAACACAAAAAAGAGTCAAAATATCAAAGCTTAGTTTCAGTCATAAAAAAGAAACAACCTTGGAAAACAAGGGTGAAAAAACAAAGAATGTTGAGGGAAGATGTTTCTTAAAAATTAAAGTTAGAAAGCCTTAAGAATGTAGAGAATTCATGAATAAATGATAGGGTAGGAAAATACAAGATGAATAAACTATGCTTTTTACAACACAGGGCAAGATTAAAAATTGCTTCTAGAATGGAGAAGGAAGAAGAAACGAATAGAAGAAGGTGGAAGAATTGTGGACACAAATATGGAATAACAGTTTGTGTAGTAAAAGATGTAGAACTTAGATTGGTCATGAATTGATTGCTTTATATCAAAATTAAATTTCCCTTTAGTCTGTGAGTGTCATCCAATTTTGATCAAGATATTCTTTTCTTAAAAAAATAAGAATGTGCTAAGTGTAGCACACTTTGGAATAGGAGCAATGGATGCACAAGATCTCTACAAAATGAGGTAGATCTGAAGATGGACTTCCAAAGGGTCCAACAAGCATGGCTTAGAAAAATATCCCAAAGGTTATAAAGCTCCCAAGGATGACATACAGGTGAGACAGTTTAAGTGGTCATGGAAACATGAACATAAATATTAAATACCTTGGACAGAGGTGATTTAGATCATTAAGCTTATGGTTCCATGATACGATTGGGGAAACCTGCTTAAGGTATGCACAAAACCACCAAGACTGAGCACAGTAAATGTAATCTTTGTAAAAACAAAATATAGCCACAAAGCTTCAGAGTCAATATCAAAAACAAGACCTTCGGTTCACACCAAGAGGGGAGAAAGGAAGGGAGATTTCTAAATAAACTGAGTAACTAAAAACACTGAGATTATCTTGAACTAGCTAAATGCTAGAAAGCAAAACTTCATGTTATTTTAGAAGACATAGCAGTAAGTCTTATTGATGTTTACTAGTATCTGTGTCTATGTCAGTGTCTATGTCAGTGTCCGTGTCCGTGTGTGTGTGTGTGTGTGTGTGTGTGTGTGTGTGTGTGTTTGTCCTTACAGCATCCATTGTGACATATAGCCAAAACTCATCTTGTGAAATATTATACTGATAAAACTGGATATGGGTTATACTTGAAGAGATTCAAGCCAACTGAGTCACCTGGAAATGACATTCTCCAACCTGTTAAGCTGCCTGCAGGCTGTGCAGTGTGTTCCAGGTTTCCAATTGTTGTGAGCTGTCACCCCTGATGGGGTGGGTTTTGGTAATGCAGCTATCTTTGAGGCATTTCCCTTCCTTTATAGTTGGTCACCTGAAAAAATACACACACATAACATGAGCTCTCACCAATACTTTCAAAGGTTGATTTTTTTCTCTCCTTGTTTAATTGTCATTATTAATATCCCCTCTCTCTTCCTAGTTATTTGGAATTCTGATTGTTCTGAGAGCAAGATACCTCACTTAAAAATGAAGGATAGTAATTATGAGCAGCTCAAGGGGTTTCCTGTACATGTGACTCAGACCTTGTCATTTGGGGAAACTAAAATAACAGCCATTACTACCTGACTGAAGCAGACATTTAGATAGTAGACATATGTTACATAAAGATACCTCAGTCTGGTGACCTGGATACCATTCTGATGTGGAAGCAGAATGGCTAACAGTACAGTCTATTGCTATGTTTTGTATGATCTGGACATCATTCTTCAAATTGATTGCCTTTTGATGGGTGATAGTACCAAAAGGGGTGGCTTTTCTGCCAAAATGTTCAAGCCAATCAATACAGTAGTTCACTTGATAATGGTCCACCCAGCAGAGTTCCCAAGCAGGGGATATTTTATTAATGTTCTGTACTGTCTTATAGTTGTGAAGCATGGTGGATCATCCATGTTAACAGCAAGAAAAGGGGGAAGAAAGACTTTTACAAAGGAAAGATGAATGCAAACACTCTGGGGGCAGGGAATACAACATTTAGTATTCTCAGAAGGAGAATTTTATTTTTCATCTTTTAAATTAAAAAAGAAAAAAAAGTGCACATTCCTTGTGGCCTTAAGAAGAGCAGCAGTGGAACAAGGCTGCTTTTGTACTCTATTAAGGTTGAGATTAAAGTCCCTACTGATAAACTGAACATTCTTTAAAAGTGACCAGAGTCAAACAATGTCTGTTTGCTGCTACTTTATTACAAAGACACCACTGAGAATAGCTAAGAGTATACTATTTGATCTTTAACAGGTTGACCAAATGATTGCAGTTGGCTCCACTACATGAGATGCTTTCTGCAAATTATTGTTTCTGGTTATAAACCTTTATAATATCAAAGAATGAATTATGTATGTATTTCATGTTTTCTTTTCTGCTATCAGCCTTGATGTTCTCATTTTAAGTTTCACCCTAGCCTCCTAATAATGCAATATTGAGGCCATTCAGACACTAATTATGCCTCCGTGGCTTTTTTGAAATGACTAAATCAGCATCAGTTCTATAATTATCATTAGCAAGTTTGTATCAGTGGCTCCCATCACTTGAACAGCTCAACTTAAATGATTTGTGAATGTACTCATCTGATACATTGAACAGTCTCTATAGATACAAACAGGTGCTTGCATATTACTTTATGTAAAACAGAAAATCTGAACATGTATATTGTATGAAATATATTTTCAATTCAGCATTAAAGCATTTTTTTGTGGCTTGAAATATTAAGCTATATAGAAACACCCAGGATACCTGTGCTTTAAAAGCTCAGTTGAGGTGAACAGTATAAGGAAACAGGAAACTATTACTCATACTTAAGGCTAGACCCAATGTCTTTCTTATTTTCAGAATGTTCAAATGGGGATCTGGCAAGGATGATTGACAGGAAGAAGTTTCCAAATGTAATGCCTCTGTATTTTCATTGTTTCTGTTCTTGAATTATTAATATTGCCAGTAGTCATTTGCCATGAAAACAAATCAAGGTATGTATGGTAAGCACTTACTTGAATGCAGCACTTTTATATGTTAAAAATATTACAGCAAATCAGTATTTTAATATAATGATATGGCAAACTAGTGGGGAAAACATAGCAAAATAAGATTTCAATACAAAATTCTATCTTAATTCTGTGAGTAAATGGATAAACGCAGTATGGAAAGAATAGTAAAGAGAGAAAGACAAAACAAAACAAAAACCCAGCTACTGAGTGAAGCAAGCACAGCTTCTTTGTATCACTCAGAAAAGAGAGAGCCTCACTTAAAACCAGAAAAACCTGATAAGAATTTTTGAAACTCTGTCGCTTTAGGAATAGTGAAACATACATCAAAAGCGACACCATTGTGTTTTCCAGTAAGAATATCACACACACACACACACACACACACACACACACACACACACACACACACACGCATTCTTTTACCAAGTAACATCAGATCCTTGTTTTGCAGAAGGAAGAAGAAAAAAAAAAAACTTGTGCCATGCTGTAGTATTTTATGACCTACATTATTACCCTCTGGGTAGTGGAATGATGGTGCCAAACTAATTATTGCTTTGTCTAATTTTAAATCCAGGTCTATGGAGATTAACAGCTTGCACATTAATTCAAAGCACCAACAGCCCACCTAACCTAATGCTGTCTTAAATGAATTAAAAACCCTGTTTAAGAAACTTTAATATACTCTAAATGAAGGAAATGTGTGTCTGTGCTGTATTCAGTGTTTCAAAACCAACTTCACTTTACTTTGCTTAAACAGACAGATGCCAGGGAAGAATTTTCCTTATATTCACCCATTACTTCTCTCTAAAATGATACTTCTTCTAAGCTTAAAGCATGGAAGTAATTGTAAAGCACTGGGCAGGGATAGAAGCAGAATAATGAGAAGGACCACTATGTTCAGCTTAAGGGAAAAAAGTTCAATTCCAATGTATTGTCCCTTTTTATATCTTTGACATTAAATGAATGCCTTTAAACACACTGACATTTTGCAGTATTACAAAATAGATGTGGAGTATTGAACAATCAATACATACAGACCCTTTATTAAAAAAAAAGCAAGGAAACATATCACTGAACATTCTAGAAACATTGACAGTTTGAGGGACCAGAAAACATTAGATGACTGCAATAACTTTACAACTGTTTTCCCCATTTCTGCTTCTGTTAGCTCCATCTTTGCAAAGCAGGGTTGAATCCACATAAACCCCTTGCTTAGAAACCCTCCAGAATTTCCTGTTACCTACCCATTGCCATTCAGGCCTCTTGACTAGTAGCCACTCCTGCTGCTTTATCGTACACACCCTTTCTCATTTCCACACACATTTCCCATTTGGCCCGTGTGTCACTGAGATACAGGCAGACCAGAGTTAACACTTTCTAGCAAAACCCAACAATTTTTGTTTTCTGTTCCATCTCTCCGTCTTCTACCACGAAATCATTCATTTCTCACAAACAGTTACAAGTTTCAGTGTCAACTAAGGCATTGGGTTAAGAAAAGTGAAGATGGCTGGGTGGTGGTGGTGGTGGCGGCGGCGGCGGCGGTGGCGGTGCACGCCTTTAACCCCAGCACTCGGGAGGCAGAGGCAGGCAGATCTCTCTGAGTTTGAGGCCAGCCTGGGCTACCAAGTGAGTTCCAGGAAAGGTGCAAAGCTACACAGAGAAACCCTGCCTCGGAACCCGCCCCCCCCCCCAAAAAAAAGTGAAGATGGATGCCTGCCTGCCCTCAGAATGCTTACTGTCTGATGGTAGAATCAAACATAGAGATGCTTTAAAACAGATGTGAAGGGACATAAAGATGTAGGTTCTGATGAGAGCGCAGATGAATGGTCTCTAAATTAGAGGAGGTAAATACTGAAAATCTAAAGCAAATTAGCCTATACAAAAGGAGGGAAGTACTAACCCAAGCCGAAGACAGACGGACAAGAGAAACAGAGGGAGAAATGGGTTAATGTGTGTAAACCACAGTGGTTTATGCTTTGGAAGATAAATGAGACTACTGAGTCCAGAGAAACTGCCCCCCTCCATGAACAGAAAGCAAAACACAACTCTTTTTTTCCTGCTCAGAATCTTTTATAAATGCACTTCCAACATATACTTTGATCTGTATTTATCTGACTTTATCTAAACATGTTAACATCAGTTTTGTTTAAATGTGCAATTTTTAGCACAATATCTTTAGCCACATTAAGTACTCAGTATGCACTTTTTGAATGAATATGAGAACCATGAAAAGACAGTCAGATGTGGCAAGCAGACATATGGATACTTCAAATATATGTGAATGGAAAAAACATACTGTCATGTATTATCTGAAGAACACATGTCTGCATAGCTAAGAGAATATTTCAGGTGACTATCAACCTGGCATGGGCTGGGTCAGTAAGGGTGTACATGAAGCATCCTAGCCCCGTTGGACAGTGTCTGGATTCAAGTGTAGTTCTGGACAATTCTAGTAATTTTATTCAATAAGGTCAAGGTCTACACTGGTTTCTCATGGAGGGAGGGGGCTGAATAAAAACTTCTGAGTCACCTCAGCTGAATTCAAGTGCAAATAATAATACTTTAAATAATCTTCAATTCTAAAGATGCATTAAAACTATTGCATGACAATTTTCATTACTGAAAAACTTACTTAAAACATAGTCTAGATTGCCTACATTTTAATCAGTGGCTACTAAATAGTTTAGAAGAAAATACTAGTCAATTTTATGAAAATATATCAAACATAAGTTTCAGATTGAAATATAGTGGTTAAAATTAAATTATGTATAAAATTTTATGATAACTGTATGCAGTAGCCCATCATGCCTGCCTTTCTGTATAACATCCAATATTTGTTTCCTTCTTCCCACCTGTGCCTGAGGCCACCTTGCTTTCCTCTCCGTGACATGAACACCCATTCTATACCTTCCCTAACTTAGATCTCCCCTTAGTCTAGTGAGAGTCAGGAGACAGCCATCTGCAAAATCACATTGAGTTATCTCTATCATTATTGTCTTACTTTTCACTTTTGTTATTGCTTATATTACCTTGTGGATGAGGAGGAGGAGGGAAAGCAGAGTTCTTTCTTAGCTTGAGAAACATACTCATATATACTCACATCTATGGTAGGTCACATACTCACCCTCAAAGAGAACAATAGTTAGGCTAGTTTCCTTCTGATTTTCTTAAAAAGCTCTAGCCAGGATGTACCATGTAGAAAAGCAACTTGTTCAAATACAATTGTTTATGTTTTAATCTCTCTACCATTTAAAAAGTAAAGATGAATCCCAGGGTCATGAGCAATCACAGGAAAAATGAGTCAAGTTGGTTCTTCCTGAATTAACTGCTGCCTTGATTAGACGATCAAGCTATTTTAATGCTCAATTTCTAATTCTCATGTTTAGCAAGAAAAGTTATATAATACATATTATAGAGAAGGAAACTGGTTGCAGCCAGACAAGACTTTCAGGTTTTAATGATGAATGGGAATGGAATATGATGACCAATCCAATGCTATTTATTTTTAGCATATTACTAAAGAGAGTGTTATAAAAAATATACATGGCAGGCAATCTATGAGCCTTTGTTAAAAACATTTTTTTATTTTACATAAAGTAATTGGAGAAAAGCAACTTTTGCTTATATAGAAAAGTAAAAGTTAGAAATCATTCAATACAAATCCTCTGTGGATTTTTATTACACATGTGATTCCATTATGTGTATGCTTTTTTGTGAAACCCTTTTCCTTTGGGGTATATTAGATTTTGGACAATTTAAAACTCTGTAAACACATGCAGTGCTTTGTTGAATAGTTTCTCCCTTTTTGTAACTTCACAGTTAAACTATATTCGTTGGTAGGTTGAACAATGGATTTAATAATATTTCAATGAATACATAAGGAAATTGAAGAAAGTGCCAGCTATTATCTATTAATGAACTTTTGCTCATCATACTTTTCTCTTTCCCTTTTAAAGGCTAAGGACTATTTTGTTTTAGATTATGCTAGCAAATTGCCTTAAGTCTGTCATACCCATGCATTGTATTTGTGTCCAGTGTATGATTTGATGTGTGTTTGTGTGTGTGTGTATGTGTGTGTGTGAATTTAGACCAAAAACTCTTAGGAATTTAGTGTTGAAGGTTGATTAGTTCTTAGAATATATATATATATATATATATATATATATATATATATATGTGTGTGTGTGTGTGTGTGTGTGTGTGTGTGTGTGTGTGTGTGCGTATTTTCAGCAAACAAGGACAGACCACTCCTGCCTGTCTGGCACAGAGAGCATTTATATATGTGCAGGAGATTTCTGTGTGCAACCTCACAAATGGGTAATAAACGAAATTAAGAGTGATTTGAAGATTAAAACAAAAACCACCTGCACATTCTCCAACAGTGACCCACAGATACTTTCCTACACTTATTTCTTTGTGGTAAAACCCAATGAACAACTTTTCTTAGTATCGTCTTCTAAAATGTAAAGAGAAGCGACTTAGTGTCTTCTGCTGCCTCAGAATAAAGTTCTTCTGCTTTATTTCCAATCCTAGTTTAAAAAAAAAGAGTGCAGGAAGGTCAAAATCTATTCCAAATAGAAATATCATTTCTTACAAATACTATTTTTTGGCACGCTGCTCTTTGCTTTCAAAAATTGTCATCTGCTCAGATTTAACCATTTAATTTTTTTTATTGTGATAAATGCATCTGTTGAGATGCAAGAAAATCTCAAATGAAGAATGAAATTAATTTCGGAGTATATGTTTGGCCTTTTATGAGAGCAGCAATTTCATCTATTAAAGCCCAGCCGAGAGAAGCGGGCAGAGAAGCGGGCACTCCGGAAGGGCATTTGCCCTAAACAAGTACATTTTCAGCTCCAACCTTCAAAGGTAACATTTTCAGCTAGATGGCCTCCTGGTCGAATGTATAATTTGCCTCTTTCATTCTTAGCTTAGTTGAAATATAGAGGACCGAATGTCCACCAGGCCAAAGTATAAACTCGCCATTTATCCATTAAAGTCATATTTAATGAAAATGAAGAGAAATTATTACTCAACTCTCTCTTTCTCTCATTACAATTCCTTAAGAACTTTGCCGGCCACATTATCTCGTAGACATCATGATCAAATGTTATTGTTTGCTTTATTATCTCAGTTGGATGGTTGGCTAGTCTAGGATGAAATAGGTTGAAGGCAATCCTCTCAGCCTAGAAGTCTGAATGAGGTTCCCATTCAAATGATCCTGATTGTTTGGGGGTGGGGCGGGGTGATTAGTAAACCAACTGAGCTTACACTGCATAGTAAGCGTCTGGATGCAGCACATTTACATCTAACAAGAGACCCCAGAAAACGTGTGTGTGTTTCTTAAACCTTATGTTGCGAACAAAAGGCTATCTCAGCCACAGACAATCAGCACGGCACTGCTCCCTGGGATGCGAGCCACACACTCAACTGCACATTTCATTCTTCCTCAGCTCCTAGCACCACAAAGCCCCGACTCTCTTCCTTCTCCTGGGTCACCAGATTGCTCCATAGCGGGGGGGCTGGGAAAGCTGAAGCCCCAGGTCTTTGCCTGCGCACCAGCAGCCCGCACCGAGGGCCCCCCGGGCGCTGCTCTCCCCTGCCCGAGCCGCCTGGGGGAGGTAGGGAGGGGAGCCGGGGAGCTCGAGAGGGGACCGCACACCTAGACACTTAGGGCTTTATTTATTCGCGGGGAGGCAGCTGCGGAGAAGTGGGTTCACGCTGCTCTGCCTCCCCAACTTGCCTCTCCCTAGCAGATAAAGTCATTTTCTGGCTGGTGCTGGGGGCCTCGGGGACCAGGGCGCGGGTGAGGTCCCGGCTCCGCGTCCCGTCCCGTGCGCGCGGCGGCGGGGGAGGGTTGGCCCGGTCGCAGCGGTGGCCGGAGGGCCTGGGAGGGGCCCTCGGGGGCGCGCGATCGCGCGTGGACACCCGGGCCCGCTTCCCCCGGGGGCGTCGCTCCCCGCGCGCGGGCTGGGCCGGGCTCCGCGTCCCCGAGCGCCGGCATGACCTCGGGGCCCCCTCCGGGCCGCGGGAGCGCGGTTGTGAGGCTGGGCGGCCGCCGAGGCCCGGGCCGTGTAACATGACCCGGCGGCCGGCCATTGCGCCCTCCCTGCCCGCGGCCGGGCGCCGCTCGCCGCCTCCCGCCTCCGCTCCCCTGCAGCCCCGGCCCGCGCCGCCGCTCCCTCCCGGGGCTCCCGGCCCGCCGCGCTCCAACGCCCGCCTCTCGCCACTGCCTCCCGACGCCCGGCCGCGCGGCCGCCTGCGTCTCTTTCTCCCTCTCTCCTTTGAAAACTGATCTTTGGCTCTTAGTGTGAAAGTGATTTGAATTTGGCTCGGCGGCGCTCTGCGCCTGCGCTCAGCCTCTGGCATGCTGGCTCCTTCCAAGCAGCTGTTTTGGGTTTGAAATTCCAACATGGCAGAGGCTGCAGTCCGTCTTCCCTTCAAAAACTTGGAATGATTTCAAATCATAGGCACCTTCACTTAACCCTAGCTTCCATTCATCAGCAAACACATCGGATCGATGCTACGCTAACCTATCGGGAGCTCGCTCCGCGCGTCCAGGTAAGGAGAGCTTCGTAGTTTTCTACCATCTGTTTAAATTTTTTGTTTTTGTTTTATTTTTAAAGAATATAGATAGATCCAAGACCTGTAGTGAGAAGAGGTCTCTGAGTTGTGCCGTAAACAGTAAATTTAATTTGCATTCGTTTCTATTCTGTACGCCAACCTGCTGTCTAATTTCTCCGTAGAAAGTAGCCCTGAAACATTATGATGCATATTTCTGCAGCTTAATCATTGTAACAATAGTATGGGATTAAGAGTTCGTGACTGCAAGAATCTCGCTTTTCGCGATATTGGGCTTACTTACTACTATCTTTTTACTTCAAAAAATAAAAAAAACAAAAAATAAGAAAGCGGAGCCATAGGGTGGGGCTAGACTTTCTTCGGGAACTAACTTCTAAGTAAATACGAAGTGTAAATAAGAATCTTGCACACACACAAAAAGTTGAGGTTAAATTACAATCTCGTGGCTGGGGTATCGAGAAAAATGTCAGAGGATCGGTTGCAGAAAAATGTAAGCACATCATCCGGGAGGGGGTACAGCGTGGTGGGCGTATTGTTGGCAAGGAACGGGAGAGAAAGATGTATAATTTAATGGTATATACAATCCACTGATCCTATTACCGTCCTCCCCGGAGCTCTTGTTAGTTTCAATGGGAGTGAGTGAAATTGACATGGACTTGCATTCCTGGTCATGTGCTTTTTTTCCTTTCTTTCTTCTCCTGTGATCTGAGATCCCCTTTTTGTTGATGTTGCTTTCCCCCTTAATTATATGCATGTAGGTTAAATGAATACCTGACGAAAGGGCCCACGTTTCAAGGCAGTGACATTTGATAGCTGAGAGGAAAAGTGGCTTTAATGAAAAGCAACCTTTGGAATTCCTGCTTGTGAGAAATCCAATTCAGCTTTTTGTGCTACCAGCAAGAAATGATCAGTAGCACCAGTGTTTATGGTATGTCAGTTTTGGAATTTACTTCCTTTGCATTTAAATAGGGAAGACAAATTAAATAGCATGATAAAACCATTGGAGACTGCTTGGGAATCAGATGCTCACGATGTACAGTTCTTTTAAAATATGCCTATATCTGTTTATTTTAATCTGTCACTATGCTTTTTTTTTGCATTTGCTATCACTTATTTATGTATTTTAGTTTTAATACATTACTTGCGGACAGGACACTTTCATTGGTTTTAGCTCTGATCTTGAAGTTGCATGTTTCTAGTAATGCTCTCTATAGGGCTGAAGTCAAATGGTATGTAAATTAGTTTAACTCAGGGTGGGATTTTTGTTGTTGTTGTTTTGGGGTGGGGGGCAGCTGGTTGGAGAGGGTGGGAGTGTGGGGTAAAGGTTGCCAACTAATGAATATATATATATATATATATATACATACATACATACACACACACACACACACACACACACACAGAGGACTGGATGGAATTTTCTTTTTCTTTTTTTTCTCAACCTAATAATGGAATTTGACTGTCTGCTCTCTTGATTGCACTTTCTGGAGTAATCGGTTCGTCTGTGTGGACCCCCCCCCCTTGGGTGAGTGAGTGAAGGTGTATCTTTTAAATGAAAATAAGATATGTAAGTGCATATTTTTTGATTACTCCAGTCTTTAAGGTCTTATAAGAAATAGTGGCAGTTTTTTCTCCTCTTGTCATTCACTTGTCTGTCTGTCAGTGATTTTTACTTTTAACCTGTGACAGAATTAAATAATCAGGCACTGAATTGACTTTATATGAAATCACTCTTTCCTCTTTCTTTAAAAATAAAAAAGTCAGTTAAATGGAGTTAGAGGGATTTTCAGTAGCTCTCGTGGCTGTGCTGTGTCTACTTTGTAGTACTCAATTAAGACTAAAAGGGGCCAACAACAAAAAGATGAGAAAGTATTTTGCATGACCAAAGAATATGTGCACTTTAAACTGTTTTGTTGTTGTTGCTGATGTTGTTACGTTTTTCCCCATGCCATGGATTTCTCTTTAAAAGAATGAAAGGAGAGACAGAAATAAAAGAGAGAAATGAGAGAGGGGCAAAGCTACCAGGCATCTGTAGTGTGGCCCTGGCTAGTGCTTTCTCATAACACAAATGAGAATACTAGGGAAAGGACTTCAGGACTCCTAGCGCGACATGCACTTCTGCCTGGGCTCTGCTGACTATAGGACTAAACACACACCACACTTGCAGGATAGGAAGGATTTGATTGGATTTTGCATTTGGAACTTGTTGACTTTGAATCGATCAATAAGAAGACTGTTTATTTTAGATGCACATAATTTGCCCTGAGAAATGTTTTAAGGAGGAGAGAGCACAGCTTTTTTTTTTTTCCCCTGGAGCTGTTGGAGCGAATGGGATTGCCAGATGGGCGATTTCCCTCTGTGATGTTAAAGCTGTAATATATATTCAGAGCAGATTGGGCTGCTGCCTGTGATCAGGAGGATATTACATTTATAAATTTTAAATCGGAGCTCGGACAATGTGCTGAGAGCAGAAATTGCATGGTCTGACTGTTCACCGTATTGATACTTAAACATGGTTTCTGGATAGTAGTAATACTCATTATTGCAATAATAAGTAAAAACACACATGGGCAACAATACCATTGAAGGCATGTAACAGCAGATTCTAGTTTGTAAATTGCTCCGAGACTACACTTTGCTTACAATTAAGTAATAGTCAGATAATTTATTTCTCTGTGTGTTTAAATGCCGGGTGTGCAAATGATGTTCAGAAGTCTGGTTATCATTCACTGGAATCAGGTAGCATCTGTGTGTACATATATATGCACATATATATATATACACATGTGTATAGAAAGTAGACTCATGTATATATGAATTAAAGGGCATCAGTGGCTTCTATTTTCTATCACTTTGATTGTTTTTAGATTTTGTTTATCTCAGATGTGTGGCCTAAAGGAACCAGAGCCACAAACCTAAAAGGCTACGAAGTGGGCAAGTGCCCACACTCCTCAGCTCTGCTGTTGCAAATTAAAAGTGTGTTGTGGTCAGGAAATGAAAGCTACAATGTCTCTTTTGAACAAGTCGTTTATCAAGAGAAACATCTATCAGGGGCTGCCTTGTCACATTGATCCTCTAAAAGTTAGGTCTGAGGTGGAAGCTTCTTTGATGCTTTTGATCCTAAATTTAATACAACAGGGAGAAAAAGAAAGATATTTTGACCAATATAGATTTTTTTTTTAAATTGTTTCCTGGAACCAACAAGATATATTTGTTAGTACTGTACTATGTGTGAAGTTTTCTAACCATCACAGTTGGTAAAGGTTTCAGGGGGAAATCTCAGGGTTTATAAATTGATGGTTGTTCAACCATACATTTATAATACTTCAGTTATGGGCAGCTTCTTGATTAATATGGGCACTTTGAAAAGAGATTGTTTGCAAGGAAAATTTATTTTGAAAGAGTGTTTGGAACAATATTGAGAGTCAGTACTTTTCATTCATTTAAATATTGAGTTCTTTCTTCTCTTTATTCTTTTACTCTTGGTGGTTTTCATTGTAATTGTGACTAACTTTTATTTGGCAAAGCACTCATTTTTATTTCCTTTTAAACTCTGTCCCCAAACATTCTTGCATGTGCCATTGCTATTGTTTATTAATTTCGAATGTGGTTGGTTATCAATATAAACTGTACAGACTTATGAGTCTTTTGGAGTCTCAGTTTGAAAATAGGGGTACCACATTAAGTATGGCACATTTTCCTGAATACAGTGCATGAATTATTAAAAATTTAAAAAAAAATTTAAAAATGATAACCCAGTTTTTTCCCCAAAAATATTTTGTAAAGACAGCTAAAAACAGTTTGCTTTATTTTTTGGATGCAAAGATAGAAAAGTACTTCTTTGAGACAGAGTTTTTGGCTACCTGCCTTACAGGGCTGCTGGCCACTTGTTCTTCCATGTACTCTATTAAATAAGCAGGCAAGAGAGTGGTGGGAGTTTTGAGGAGTGTAATACTTGCTAATTAATCATGTCTGAAATGAAAGAATCATAGAAGTGTAATACAATCTCATTGTTGTTTTCCTGGAAGAGGGTGAGACTTTTTTGTTTGGAAGCTGTGCATGTGAGTAGACTCGCTTTTCTTTGCTTTCCTCCTAAATAGAGAGTTTATAGGGTCTTTTGCAATTATTTCAAGAAACATTAAAAAATACTCTATTTTTCTTTTCACACTGAATCTGTGAGTTTCTTAAACCAGCATCTAACCCTTCTGAGGACAAACAGGGTTTCTTTCTTTCATTCTTTCTTATTTTTTTTTAAAGTTGTATTTCAGACGCTTGGCAGTGGAGCTTCTAGCAGAAAATCTTTTTTGTTGTTGTTGTTGTTGCTGCTGTTTTTGCTGTGAGGAACTTTGGAAAGCATTTTGGAGGCTGCTGCTTCTGATAGACACGCAGCAGAGTAGAAATTTCATTAATTATCTTCAGCTAATACAAGCATGTGGTCAGAGCACAAGACAGCAGCTTCTGTAGGAGTCCACAGAGACAGTCAGCGGCACTAGCTGCTCCTTGTAAGATGGTTTAGAAATCCAGCCTCCTGAAAGAAGTGCATCCTTTCCTTACTGCTAAACTGCCTTGTTCCCCGAGTTCCAGGCCGCCAGGCTTTAGATGTTACTATCTTGCCCAGGTTATACAGAAAGGCAGATGCAGAAAGTTTGCAGTGGGTTGCAGGATTGCCATTTCCAGGTGAAGGTGGGCTCTCTGAACTCCCTGTTTCTGTCAGTGTTTTTGGAAGCCTAATGATTGCCTAATTAAGTAATCAGTTTTAATCGTCCCAAATCAGCAGAATGATTAGGTGTATTTGAAACAATTGCAGGCCTTTTTGGTTTTAAGCTTTCTAGCTGTTCTCAGAGCCTTGCTTTTACAGGAGTGTCTGCAGCTTTTTCCTTTCATCAATGAACTCCCCTGTCTGAATTCCGTCTATCACTTTATAATGTGCCACAGGCATTGTTGTGGAGATAATGCATTTAATTGCCAAGAATTTAAATTGATTTATCTATTTTTGATAACAAAAAATTGTTGCAGACATTCGTGGAAATGTTGGCCATTACTGGTGGAGAAGGTTATATTAATTACCATATCAGTTGTTGTTTGAGTTATCGATAAATTAGAATAAGCAAATAGAGCAGAAGAGCATGCAATTACAAATGTCACAAGACGTTTTTAAAGATAAACCACTATGACAAATACGTAAACCACTGTTTTTATAGAGATATATAGAAGCTAATACTCTATTGTCATTTGAACTTCGCTATTTCTTCAGGTTCCACTGCAAAGACTGCAGTCCAAAAATTGATAACTTATGAACACACAGCCATATACATTTTTTTCCTTGGAAACAATAAAAATAAATAGCACCCTCAGCTAATATTTTCATGGTTGGAATTTTATCATAGTTTATTTTTTCTAATCTCATTAGAAATTAATTTTTTTATTTTTTTACTTCTTGTTTTTCTTTTATTTCCATTTAAGTTCTTGGGGAAATTCAAGCATAGGCTTCGACAGGAATGCTGATTGCTAATTCTTGCGTTTGCTCTGACCATATAAATGTCTGTAAGTTGTTTACTAAAAGAAAATCAGAATAGACCAAAAAAAAGTGAAAATGAGGAGTTGGCAAAGCATGGTGAAGATGGATGGTACTTGTAGGTTTAAAGCAAATTGAAAGCAAGTGGGTATGCCAGATTCTTTAGGCTAAAACCACAGGTACGTGCCCAGCCCTGGGATGTCCCTTGGATACCTGTTGACTAGTGGTCACTCAGATTGAGGGGGCAGAGCAGATAGGTGATCCGAAACCATCAAAACACGAGATATCATCTGGCGCTGTCTGTGAATAATATTTACATATTTTATGCAACAAATCTACTTCTTGTCCTGTTGCTTGAATATTGACACTCTGAAGCACTCCAAAGGCAGATTTCAGTTCATGAGAATTCATGTCAAATGATGTAGAAATGGATGTGTTTGCTCATATTTTACCATTTGTACTATCTCTTCTAATCCTATTTTAAAACTGATAGGGCTTTAAAGTAGAATGTGGAATTTATTATGTGAAGGCCCAAGGTGAACCTCTTTTCTGCCCTCTAACTCATTTATTTATTTTGGTTTGGAAAAAACCTTTTTTAAAGAGTCTTTTTTAGAAAAAAATTAAATAATCTTGGAAATCTTGGTCCTTGTTAAGATTTTGTTCTTATTTTCATAAGCTGAATAGCTTTTATTAAAAATTATTGATGATATGTAATGTACTAGTACATCATTTACAAATAAAGATTTTTTGATGCAAAATACAAAATTTAAAACACTCATAATTTTTCTTCCTCAATATCTTAATGTTGAAAATGCTTTCCTCGGTTTCTTTTCTTTGGATTTTGGTCTCTGCTTTGATTTACGTATTTGTCACAGTGGTTTATAGATATATTGCTGCGGAGGGAACAGAACATGCATTTTACTTTCCCCACAGAAACCCCTCTTGTTTTTCTAGAATAAACTAATACTCTATGTATCAATTTGATGCTTTAAAAATCATTGACAGTTGAATGTTGTGTATGTATGAATGTAACTTTTCAGAGAATGAGTGACCTGTGCGTGCTTTCCTGCATTGGTTCCTGAGACAGTATTATGCAGGGAAACAGTAGCATGTGGAATTGGATTTGAAAGGCAGTGCAATGTGAAGTCCTGGCTTTCTGTATATTGCAAGAAACTTTGTGTTATTCTTTTGACTTATTTTTTTTTTTCATTTACAAATGCCATGACCCTCAGCTAGGACCATCTTCCTCATTTATAGGGCCCAGCATGCAAAGAAAATCTGAGATAGCGTGTTTAAAAATTATTCATAATTTCAAGACAGCCACGACAGACCATTCTAGCAAGGGCAAAGCCCTTGTGTTGGGGTCTTTGTGCCTGCTGAGGTCACAGGGCAGTGAGGCTACACTTGGGTTTACTGTCTACAAAGTGAATTAAGGGACAGCTTTGGGGAAATCAGTGGTTTTCGATGTGGAGACTGGCTATTCTATTTATTCGATTTGGCTCTGTCTAAAAGGGTGCTAATGGGAGTTGTTAAAGAGAACAGATAAAATAATAGGCCTTTGGGTACTTCTATTTTTACCCTTGAACTGACATATTTGTTTTAATCTCATATTGTCTTGTACTTGCTATATCTCATGATTGTTGGTGTTTTTGATTATGTGTCCATAGGTACATAGTTAAGGAAGTATATCCCAAGCACAGAGGAATTATTTCAGAGAGATTGGTAATAAGAGCCTTGTACCACCTCTACCCTTTCCTAAGGTCAAGAAATCTAAAGTTATCTAAATGTATATAAAATCCTGACCATTAAAAATAATAAAAGCACAGCTCATTGAGTGGCAGTCAGAGAAGAGGGACAAACACAAAAAATAATCACCTTGTTATGTTAGCATCAATATTGGTATTTTTGACATGAGGAAGTAGCATTGTAGCTACCCAACTGTGGTGACAGGAATGCTGAAGGAGAAAACTCTTTCATGCAGAAGTCCTAGCTCTGCAGTGTGTGGTAATCTCATTCAAATTGTGAACTTACTTTTTCAGCTTGCCTTGAAATACCCTGCCTCCCTCTGACCCATAGTCAGTCACTAGGTGTGGCTGCTTTTCTATTTGGGTTTGTCCATTCTTTGCAAATGCCCCCCATCCCCCCCCCCAAAAAAAATTGCAATTCTTGTTTCCCAATGCACTGCTCAATAAAAAGTTATTTCGAATTGAGATGCCCCAAACTACATCTTGAAGCTGAGCAGCTTTTCAGATAAAGACTGAGGTATGATGGAATGCCCAGCAAGTGTGTGTTTGAGTACACTTGAAGTTGGGCCATTGATTTTCAAAAGGTAGTTCTTATATCAGATCACTATTGCAAGAAAGAAGATATCAAAGAGCTGGGAAAAAGTCACTCTTCTTTTATGTCACCCAAGACTGAGGTGGAGAAGGGGGCTTTAGAGATATTTTAGAGGAAGGGAAAAAATGGAACTTATTTAGAATGCCTTCTGAGACTTTGTCGTAATACTATAGAGTCCTGGCAAGATATGCCTTCATTCTGAGTAACAATGAGAGGTTGTTCTTTCCATTGATATATACTCTAAAGAAAGGAAAGTGAAAATAAATATTTTAACCCACCCGTTAGGGATCATCTACATGAAGGACATTGTAACTGTGGAATAATGTTGGGTGCTCATCAATCCATATTTCTCAGTGTTCTCTGCTTTGTCGACAGTTTCTGTAATACAATTCCAAGTCTGTTCTCTCTCTTTTTTTTAACCTTACTCCTATATTTTATTATATGTTCAAATGAAATGTTTGACTTCAAAAATAATTAAGCCTCAATTCTCGTTTACTATGTGGTACTGTGGTAGGTTCCTCTGACTGCAGTAGCTTTTATATTTCCCTGCATTTTTCCCCTTTTCCCTGTTTCAAATTGAAGTTAAGAATAAACACTTGCTCTCAGATCACATACCTCAGTGATGCTAAATTAGAAATCTTAATTAGGTATGATTCATTGATTTTAATCTTACCAGAAAATTATTTTGAGTAGGAGAAAAAAAAAAAGATTGTCTTAATATTGAAGGCATTTTCTTTTTAATCTCCGTTTTACGATGAAACAAATACTGTTAAATAAACAGGCTACTATTATCCTTTTATGCTTACTAGTTAATACTTTTGAATAGAAATGTGTGGCTGGAGAAGTGAGGTATTGAAAGGACAGCTTGACTGTTTGCAAACTTTGAATGCTTTTTTTGGGTAAATTTCACTGCTAAATATTATAGGGATCCCAGCAGATCTTTTAAATAAGAACTGCAGTTTGACTATCTAAATGGAATATCCACTTGTACATGCACATGGATACATTTCTTTGTGAAGTTATTGGTGTCAGGGATGTTTTTGATATTTTTATGAGTAATTAGGTTAACAGGGTTAGTTAGAGAATGTATTCTTTCCTGGAAAATGAAAATTTACATTCAAGCAAAGGTATATATTCATGACTTTAAGTACTTAAAATGGTATTTTATGACTCATTTTTAAAGAATAATACCCAATATGTAACTTGTTAAGAATAATAGCCACGCTACTTTTTACAGCATGTCTGTTAAACTGACTTTTCTGTTCTTGAATCTATAGACCTGGAGTCAATTTTAGATCCTTTTTACACAAGATGTGGGTCTTAAGGCCTGGCTCCCACCATCGTATTCTTTGCCTTCAGTCTGAATTCTCAGGCTTCCTTTTCAAAAGAAGTTTCATTTACATTACTCAGGTTATCGGGAAGCATTGGGGAGGGGGGTTACTGTTTATGAGCCATGTGCAGATATTGGGATCTCAAATCCTTGTCTCACAAACTGGATTGAGAAAAACCATGAGCAGTTTTGGAGCTTTATATGCCCATATGAGCAAAGAGTGTTCTGCCTTTAGGAATATTTTAAGTGCACTATGAATACTATTAAGTTCCTTAATTAAAAAATATGTTTTGAAATCAACAAATCATTGATAGAAACTTACTTATATATGCTGAGACAGTAGACCCTTCAGAAATAGATTTCAGTTGGAGCTCGTGTCCCATTAAAAAGACATTCTGTTGAGTTTTAAGATATGGGTATGCAAACTCTAACAATACATTTTAAACACTAAACTGCTAGGAAAATGTAATAACAAAAGTTCTTTGTTATGTTTTGATCTTAATGTATTACTTAATGAGTGCAGACACCAAATCAATGCTTTTTTTTTTTTTAAAAAAAAAAATTTCATTCTTTTATTCTGTTTTAGCACCAAAGTAAAAAATTCTATGGGGAAATGATTTTATACTACTGAATTTTAAAGATACACATGGAATCCACTCTCATGTATTGACACGAGTTTGTGCATCAGAATGGATAAAGTCCCACAGTTTTACAAGTTTGTAATATTTCTTTGAAATTCAATCACCATACCACTGCCACAGTGTGATCCCATGGGAGTTGTTGAGATGGGTGATTGCAATGCACATGCATTTGCACTTAAATATGTGTTGTTAAACATTTGTCTATATTTTTAACAATCAACTCTGCAGCTATCCTTTACTTCCTGGCAGGGCCAAGTGCTTCGGCCAGTTTTGCTCTCTGCATACTCACCACGAACCTCGCTATCTCAGCTAGCCCCCTACTGCGGAGCTATAATGTACCACCTACCTGTGCATCTGGACTGTGGTGAGACCTCCATTCTTTATAAACTTATATGCAAGGCTGGTTATTACTTGATCGTCTGGAAAATCAAATTTTTCTTGACCTACCAGTATATGGATATTTAGAGCATGAGGAGGTGGTCTGAATTAATTAAGAGGATATTAGGGTGTGTGTAGGGACTGGGAGTAAAGCTGCCTTTGTGGCCATGGACAAACTATCTTTGATGAATGGCATCTGGTAGAAAAGGAGGACAGAGGCAAAGGAAAAAGAAATGAGAGAAAGTTGTTGAGGCCAAGTTCAGTGTCCTTTTCCCATGTGGTTTGCTGAAAACAGTGCTTATAGTTATGCTGGTTTAATCCTAATGTAATTATGTGCAAAAGTGATCACTTACTAGGAATTAATGACCAGTGTACTATGATCTAAGCATATTATAATCTCCCTGTAAGAGGTGGCAGGTTCTATATCACATTCTGAAAAACAGAATTTGTGATTGTCTACATGAAAATACTGATTCTTAATTTACCTGCATGTTAAGTTGAAAATATTTAAGGACCTCTATGCCTTTAATGGGGACTAATTTTACTCTTAGAATCCTTTTTTTCTCTCTTGATATCTTCCATTTGCTTAGCCCATAGTTGAAGCTATACAAAAAGATTTATTGACATCTGTCTCTTATATTGCTTCTTTTTTAATAAAGTATGTTTTATCGATATTCAGCGGTTCTGGTCCATGAAGCAGATAGGTGTGTTTGAGTTGAGTTTTGTAAAATTTGATTTTTTTTTTTTTTTTTGAATTAACATTACTGTCATCAGTCAGCCCGGCACAGTGATGCATGCTAGGATCCCAAGTTTGAACACAGCCCTGAATACATAACAATTCTGTCTCTGGGTGGGGGTGGGTCACATGGAAAAAGAAAGAAAGAACCCATCCCAACAACCTTACATTTTCAAGAGCCCTACTCCAGACTAGTTATGTGAATAGTTTTGGTTATTATTTATTAATTATTTAAGGGAAGAGGGTGGAGTAAAAGAGAAGCAACATATTTTTTTTGTCCTGAAGCGATTTCAAATGTAAAGTTAGTCATGTCAGTCACTTTTACAATCCTAGAGATTTGTACATCTCGTGAACTCATAAAATTTTCACTTTCTTTAAAAGATATTTTTTATCTACAGACATAAATTATTATTCAGAATTAAGTATATTAATGATGCATGCTAGTAGTAGCTCACAACCTGCATTGACTTTGGGAGTAGAGAATGGTGCATGCCAGGACTTTGGAAATGACAGTGAGGAGGAAGCGTGACAGTAGAGGCCCACAGCCTCTTGTGTTGATTGCCTAGGTGAGTCATTCTATTCTGCTCAACCTCAGCTCTCTTTGTCATAAAAAGAGATGCTATTCCACATGGCTAAGGAACAATATCGACCTGTTTCTCCGTTTACTAGTGAGCTTCGGTGGCTAGGAACCTCGAGAAGGGCTCTGTTTCCCCTCACGGAGCAAGAGACCTTGTCTTGGAAACAGAAAAGGAAGCCAAAGGACCATTTGTTGCATGATTGAGCCTTTCACAGTAATTTTTTTAAACTAAATATAGTTACTAATTGGTTGCAAGTAAAAGTGTCAGATATTCCAATACCTTGGAAGGCAATAAGTATTAATTAACTAATGCATTTCCTCTGTAAGAAATTGAAAAAAGATTAGCAGTCAGATTGGAATATTCAGTGGATATAGGGACCTTAAATCCTCTACAAATAGAAAACTTAGATTGGTCTGGAAATTGTATCTTCATGAAATGATAGAGAGAATCTCTTCACTGTACTTCATCCACTTTCTGTTTGCCTTAATTATATCCCTAGGATACTCTTCAATGTTGGTTAAAATCCTACCAGGACTTTGTTTTCAGCTCCAAGTCTGTAGCATCTACCTAACCTATTTAGGATTGATTTTTTGATATTTACTTGATTTATCCTTACACACATTAAAATATTTCACTTAGACTTGGTGATATGGCTCAGTTGGTAAAGTACTTGCCAAGAAGGCATGGGAACATGAATTCAGATCCCCAGCACCCATATAAAAGTCTGACATGGTAGTTTACACATATCCCTGGGCCTGGGAGGTGGAGGAAAGAGAATTCTCCTGGATTATTGGTTAGCAATCTTAAAGGAGCCAGTGTCAGTTTCAATGAGAGGCACTTCTTCAAAACATAAAGTGGAGACACTTGAAAAAGATACTTGCTGTCCATATCTGGCCTCTAGCAGGCTCCTGAACACAAAAGGCCCACCCCCCACCACAGAGAGAGAGAGAGAGAGAGAGAGAGAGAGAGAGAGAGAGAGAGAGAGAGAGAGAGAGAGAGAGAGAGAGTGAGAGAGTTTCCTCTGGTCATTAACATTATCTTTCTTCTACTGAGTGCTGCTGTTCATTGCTTTGTATTTTTTTTTTTCCCATTAGAGAACTGTAAATTCCTATGGGCAGACACATCAAATTCATTTTTAATTTCCTTAGCATGTATACACAGTATATGAACTGTATAGGTAAATGTCTGGTGGTGTGAATTGGTCAAAGCAATGGAAAGTGGCATTTATTACTCCTTCACTAATCTTACTTTAAAAAAATAACAAGTTTCTTGAAAACATATAGTGAAAAAGATACAAAAATTATATACTTCATTTTAAACAATGAAATTTCTTTGTATTCATTTTCAAATTAGTGTATAACATAGTGTGTCATGATATTTTACTTTGTTTCAATTTCTTAGCCAAAAAGCTGCAAAACTATATATTTTCTGTATTCTTTGTATAATACCAAACAAAGACAATATAACCTTGAAAAATAGTTGTGCAATTATGTATCTAAAAAGAAGCTTGTATCCATTCTGTTTTATATACCTGGGTAGGAGGCATTTAAATTATCCTGTTCCAGCCACACCATAGTGCTACTTTTAAAATCCCACAAAATGTACTTCTGTGTGCTACTTTGATTATAGGCTACAACAGAGATCATCAGGTAATGGAGCTCCATTTTTAATTTTTTTTCTTGTGAATTTGAAGTCTGAAAATTTGAGGGAATATAACCATAAAATACCGAAACTGGGGACTTGCTGTCAGTGTTTGCCATACTAGTGCTGGTTGCTGAGTAATTGGTTAGTCAGCCTCTGGTTGAGCAGAGGAAATCAGCAGCACCCTGACATTTCTTTCTAGGTTGTCTTTTCTCTGACTAATACAGAGTCTAAATGTGTGCTGTGTACTCAGCATGTACTTCTGGGGGGATATGACAGTACTTGGGGTGGTAAGACGTGAGACACTAACTCGCTGACCTGTTCTTGGTATGCTGACTGAACTTGCAGCAAATCTGTAGTTTGTAAATGTCTTTGGTTAACATTTTCATTGGCGCTGTTTTGTTCTGTTTAGTGTCTGACAGTATTAATTTATTTTGCACTAAACACTGGGCTGTAAAGAATTCAGCTGCAAGTCCACCCATTGACCTCTGTCTTCCAGTGTGTTTGGGGTCAGTTTCATTCTAAATCTGCTTACTAATCTAGTCTCACAACAAATGAAATTCTAAAATTTTCCAAGGGAAGTTCAATTTAACCAAATGCAGAAATATTTTAAAAGTTTTAATTTAAGGTTTGTGCTTTCAAAACTAAAGATGTATTAGTACTTTTTCGTCTTGCTTCAGGAAAGAGCCCATTTAAGAAAAAAAAAAAAAAAACACTTTATTGTCATTCTTTGAAATACACATCTTTAAAAGTAACCTGTACCTTTTCTACAAACTCACTTGGTCTTTTCTAACTTGGGCTTTCAGAGATGAAGAGTTCCAGATGCTTGCTAGCTTCATGTTGAAATCTGGTAGGGTCTCATACTCTGGGTAGAAGAAAATGTCTGCAGTGTGGCTGTTGAACCTGGATTATTATTAAGAAGTGCCACTGAGTGACAGAGAACAAATGTTGCTTACTTATTTGCATTATGAACACTGAACCTTCAGCAAACAGCATTTACACTAAAGGACAGTGCTTTATTGGTAGTGTTAAAAATACTGAAACAATATGATCAAAGTAACAAGACTGTTTCTCCAGTTTGTCTGCCACAGTGGAGATCCATGTGTTGCCTCTTTAAATCAGTTCTCCCGGTTTTCTGTAGCCACTCAATAATTTTTAAGCAAGTTAAAACTTGCTGAAGTGGAAATTCAAATCTACTAGAGATTAAAGATTGAATTGTGAAGCCTCATGATGGTAGCTTGCCAATATTCAAACTAAATCAAGGGAAGGTTTAAATGGGCTGCCTTAAACTTCTGCTTGATTTATGAACAGGGAGTTGTGGGGTTTTAAGTGAGGTGACTGGAGTGAGTATCCAGGAAGATTCTTTGCACCTAAAATGCTAGTCATTTTTCCTTTAGACTTTTAATAGGGGCATATTGAAAGATGCCTGTGAAAGGGTCATGATATAAGTTAATGACCACAAAATATGAGCCATGGTTCCAATTCACTGGTCAATGGTTTATTTTAATTTTAGCTGTGAGTCCAACTATTAACCTCTGTCTTCTAGTGGTTCAGGAGCTACCTCAACTTGTGTTCTTGGGAGTCAGTTTCTTTCTCAAATATGCTTACTAGTCATACAAAGAATGACATCATAAAAATGTTATGTGTTATGTTCTTTTATATTGCATATACATGGGTACCTGTGAGTAACTGAAATTTTAGTGAGGTTTAGACTTGGAAATGTTGAAGAATGTGAAACGATATTTGCCTTGAAATCTGAAATAAATCATAGTTTTTTATGTAAATATAACCAAATGTGTGTGTGTGTGTGTGTGTGTGTGTGTGTATGGGGATGCCTGCATGTCTTCAGTAGAGAAACCTGTAATTTATGACAACATTGAACACTTTCATTCTGAGTCAGCAGACAGTTGATAACTTTATACAGATATCATTTGAGTGCACCAATTGAAATCTACCCTCATTCTTATCTAAATGGCTCCTGTTTTCCCCTGCTGTAGTACCTCACTGTCCCTTGGGAGTTAGGTTTAGAATGGCATTCATTTGAAGTCTCGGTAAGCAAGATTTATTAGAAATAAAAACTGAAACTGACAATGGTCATTAAGGAGCCATTTAAGATAGGTTTAATATGTATGTTAGGGAAAGGCTCTACCACTGAGCTACATCTTCAGCCCCAAGGATGCCTTTTAGTGGATACTTTTATTGATAGTAGAAGCAAGCAAACAACAATCCCATGTACAATTATTTCTCTTAATGCTTACTTGCTCTGAGCAGATGGCCACATTCGCACACGTCACTCATGCCTATACCATAGCTCATATTTTGTGGTCATTAACTTCTTTTTTGGAATCAGTCTTTGTGCAGGGCTTAGTTTAGCCATGCATATGTCCTTGAAGAAATGTAACATCTTTCACAACATTTTGTCCAAGTGAAATCAGATAGCAGTTTTTATTGCAGAACCAAGCCTACAAATGTTTCGCTTTAAAGACAGTTTTAATAGAAAGAGTAAGGTATAAATCATTTAAGCAATTACCTGTACATCATGGTTGCGGGGCTTGGATGGTCCTGTAGCCTCAGATGTTTCCAGATTCCAATAATAACCCAGACCAGATATTTACAGCTTAATTTTCTGTACATGTGCACTTGTTCACAAATGGCTCCCATTTTCTCTTGGGCAATGGGGCTACTTAGAGGGACCAAAAAAGAAAAGTGATATCGTTGTTGGCTATGACAAACATGATGTTTATAAGTTGCTTCTAGAAACTGTGGTTATTTGAAAAAGAAAAATGCTAAATTCTACAGAAGTTTTGCACTTAGAAATAAGATAAATTATTCCAATAACATTCCCATTATTGGGGGGGAATTGTATTAAATCTTGAAATACTTCAGAATCTATGGGGCTCTGTTTTGTTTTCAGTGCATCATCTGGCACTGGTTGAGTTATCACGCAGGCTGCTAGTTTTCTTTGCATCACTACCTCAGAGTTTTCCTTCTTACTAGAAACTAAACAAATTGAAAATAGTGACGGATGACCAGCTGCTATGCAGAGATTTCACACATAATAGTTAACTATTTTATAAAACAAGACCACGTGAGAGAGTTATACGAGTCAATAGCAAGCACCAGAGCCCATTCCCCTGAACAAAGTGGGGGCCAGAGGGTCAGCATTTCTTTAAGGAGAATCAGGGGGATGGGCTTCAAAGCTGAGTGTTAACAAATATTTATGGCTGTGCAAGTGTATAGTGAAGAACACTGTTGTCTCCATTTTCAGCTCCATAATTTCAGTCAAGAAAATAGAGTGGGGTAGACATAAACTAATCAATGCAGCCACATCATCAAAATCTGTTCGTTTAAGAATTAAAGTTAGGCGGGCGGTGGTGGCACACGCCTTTAATCCCAGCACTCGGGAGGCAGAGCCAGGCAGACCCCTGTGAGTTCGAGGTCAGCCTGGGCTACCAAGTGAGTTCCAGGAAAGGCGCAAAGCTACACAGAGAAACCCTGTCTCGAAAAACCAAAAAAAAAAAAAAAAAAAAGAAAAAAAAGAATTAAAGTTATACTTCATAAAGTCGTACAGAAGAATAGACTCGGAAGTACAAAGGCTTCAGGCCAGAACTGTCGTTTTCTCAGCTGGCTGTGTGTTAAGGACTAGTGGTTAGCCAGTTCAGCTTTAAATCATTTGCTTGTCTAAGTCTCTGTCCCCCAAATACCTTAACTGGAAATCAGATTGAGTATCTGTCAAAAAGAGGCTGACAGGAAATGATTATTCATATAGTTGCTGTTTGAAGTGTGGGTACTCTCTGCAGAAGACATCAAATAGACAGAAATAGGTGGTTTGGAAGAATGGATTCAGCTATACCAGGTAAAAGGTCCCATTTAATTGTTAATTTCATAATTATTCACATAGTCTATACCCATCCAGTTTCTGTGTTATATACATCATTGATTAGATCAATATACTTACATACTTAAAACATGCATCTCTTCTCTCTCCAACTTGCACTTATTTGACACTGGGAATTTGCCATGCAGCAAGAAAAGTTGTTAGAAATGGGCACTATATTGAGTTCAAAGGACCCATACAGTTCATAAATTCTCTGGTGTCTACTGGATTTTTCATCGGGGAGACTTCCAATAAAAATGATCTATTTTAGAAATAATATTGTTTAGTAGGTTGAAATGTGGTGTAATAAAATTAGACCTTCAGTCTTCTAAAGTTACTACTTAGATGGCACCCTTGGGATGGTAAAATGGCTGTATAAGCAGATGGATCAGATAGTTCCACTGATGGGCACATTTGTCAGTCTCTGTTACAGATATAATATATTCTTATATCTGTAATCCTGACACTGTTACATCCAAATGAAATCAACATGAGGTTGTCATCTTTAAGCAAATATGTTAAGTGTTGTCTTTTGTGCTTTGGATTTGAAAGAAAGGGGCCCAGGGGAGGCAGCATCATGCAAATGGAACAAATCCCATTTCTTCTGCGCTGTGCTGTTTTTCCCCTCCATGGCAGCTGGCTGTGTTATCTTTGTGTGTTTCTCTGAGTGCTGACAATCCTTTCAGTGATCTGAGTTAGGGCACATTAGAAAGTGGAGGCAGCTGTCTGTCGCTATACTGAGAGACGTGTTTGCTCTACTGCAAAGATGAAGGACCGTGAATCCTTGACACACTCTCCCCCCTCCCCCCTGTACTTTCCAACATGATCAACATTCAGACGCACAGATTGTCTGCTTGGACAGTTTTTTGTTCTGACTGACAGCATCTGGCATAGACAAATTTAAAAATACATAGCATGCCATGCCTGGGCTCGGAGCATCCCTTCTTTATTAATCTTCTCATTTAAACCATTCATTTACATTTCAAGAAAGGTTACAGCTTGATATGGTTGAAACGTTGATTTTTAAATGAATAACCTTCTAATGAAATGTCTTGAATGAGCACCAAGCAGCTAGTGTTCATTAAAAATTACACCCGATTAACAGGGCCTTGAGAGCCTGAGAAGAAAGGGATTTCTTATTGTTTTAATCCACAATGCAATCCAGTGTTTACCTTTCTGGCACAAAGCGAATAGAAATGATGCCTGTTCTTGCAACACTTCTGATACAGTGCACAACTATGATATCGTCTTTAAGCCGACAAAACACTTGGCCTTCTTTAATCAGCTTTCTCTCCTCCCTCTTAGAACCCCCAGAGGTGTTTTTAAAATTTTAAACATTATCAAAACATGCCCTTCTCAAATCCTTTCTTTCCCCCTAGTGCTGTGTCTCTAAGTCCAGATTGGTGTGTGTGTGTGTGTGTGTGTGTGTGTATGTTTTCATGTGAAAAAGTGGAAACCACTTGGATGAAACCCTTTCCCTGGGCTCAGGAGAGTGGAAGAATATCTTGTTTGTTTGCATTATTTGGTAATAAAAGACGACAGGGTAACACTCTTCTCTTTCTTTGCTTCTCATGCCCCTGCACACATCACATTTCTCATCCATCCACAATCCCACACCAACCCCAGTGCCTGCTTGCCTCTAATGCCTGTAAAAAATAATGTGACTATTGTCCATGTTGGTCATCCTGTAGACACTGAGGCCAGGACTGGGGTAGCTTGGGTGGACGAACATCTACCTTTCATCCCACAGGTTAGACTTCCTGTCACTGCAGATTTCTGCTCTAGCCAGTCAATGCTGAGGTTGACTATGTTAGTTGTAAGGGCTATTTGCAGTGAATGGTGATAAAGAATTACAACCAAAGATAAACACGTTTATTCAAGTGCTGGGTTGTGCTTCTGCAAAGCAAATGGATAGCAAAGAAAAATGGACTTCAGAGAAGCCTAATGAACAGTTGTACGTAATGAAGGGATGATTTTTAAAATCGCCTGTAAGAGGTCATTTGCTGTAGGATGAATTGTGGCAAATGTCATATAACAATAGACGTTGAATAAAAATGAAGAGAGATTACAGTGATGTATCAAAGCACTTTTACATTCTTTAATACTGTCAAGAATGACATGCTTTCTCCATGGCATTTATAAGTTTATTTCATTTTTCTGAATTGTTAAATTGTAAACTCATTTTATTTAAGCAAAGTGTGTCTTGAAAAATCAGTGAATCTGGAATCAGCTTCACTTGGTCTCTCATTGAGTAAAGTCCTCCTGTGTCTGGACATTTAAGGTAGACATTATTTGGCTTCTTGTTGTCGTGTTTTTCCTTTTTTTTTTTTCTTACCCCCCAATTAGATGGCAAGAAATCAAATCTGAGTAGATACAGGGCCAGTGTTTTGACTGCTAGTAAATACTTTACAATCTACATTTTAAATATAAATTACTGTCTTGTTTTCCAGTTTTTCTTTTTTAATGAACACCGTTTAAAGTTAGTGCCAATGTGTATCTGTAAGCAAACTGGGAATGTGTTAGAGTACACAATTCCCTGGAGGAGGAAGCCAGGTTTAGCAGTAATGCTTTTAATCTGGACTTGTAGAGGATTCAGGAGCATCCATAGATCTGCTCCAGCAATTACCATACCCCAAGTGGCACTGGAAGAGACATTTGCCTAAAAACTTGATGTCTTCATTACACTGTTTACATTTTAATTAGAAACATGAAAATTACTGATTCATACAGACAACTATAGTTTAAGTGGTTTCGTTCACCATCCAATAAATCATAAAAAAAATCCCTACAGTTGGCATAAATAGTTTACTAGGAATCATTCATGGGAATAATGTGTTGGCACTATAAGCTGCTTAAAATATGTTTTTATTTTACCAGAGGTAGAATTTGCATATAAATTAGAGAATGGCATTTTAAGTTGACAGTCATTTATGCAGAATACCACCCACATGCAAATAAATGTATGGGTGCATGCCTATACTTACTTTGAGTTTATAGGTTTTATAGTATTGTGGATATAGCTATGTACCCAACATGGCCTATCTGTTTAAAAACTGCATGTGATCTTCTTTGAAAGTCCTCTCAGAAGTGTTGTGGTTGCTCTAATTATGTATAGCCACAAGCACATCCTTTATGTGTTGAGCAATATGGACTTGCAAGAAGGGACCATGTTTATTTCTGGGTGTCTGGAATTTGAGTTGCTGGTTCATTTGCTCATTGGTGCCTCACTCCTACAGCTCCTCTCCTAACTTTCACATGTCCTGTCAATGCTGCCATCCTAAAACCTGCTCTCCCTCGCTTCTGTGGCTCCACTGAAGCAGTGTGGCTGTCAGAGCCCATTCCCGAGTCAGCAACACAGCCATTGCTTGACTCCTGTGACAGTCACTCAGCCGAGTTTTTTTATCCCCAGGGGACAGGAGTCCTCCTCATCAGGAAGGAAGAATAACGCTTCTGTGTAGTGTGTTTAAAATCCTTAATCTCTCCACACAGTGTCTGAGTTCAAATCCTCCCTCAGGAGCTAGAGTACTGAGGCATTCCTCTAACCAACTTTTATGTTTTTTACCCCACAGCTGCAGACTCCTCTCCTTGCTTCCCTTCCCTCCCTACCATAGACTCTTTATTACTGATCTATAGTATGCAAAACTGAACCCAACCCCTCCCTACCTCAAACCCTGTATTATTGATAGTCTGCAAAAATGAACCCAGAACAGCCACAGACATTAAAAGCTGCTTTCCTTTTCTCTATCTTTGTTAGAAAGTTATCAGTCATGGATGAAGGAGGCTCTGTGATTATTTTTTGTTTGTTTATTGTTGCTTGGCTGAGAACCAGCACCCAGTGAGCGAACATATACATTATTGCACTGGAAAATTCATATTTTCAGCCTGGTTTATTTTTCGTCTCAGGCCTGTGAGCCATGAGTAAAAGTGAATTTCAAAAGTATGAGATAGGAAGCCTGCCTGTAGGTGTCCACTTGAAATGCTGTAGTAATCACTGTTTAATCTTCTGAATGTAAACAGGTAACCTGTGCTACCTGCATGGAGCGATTTCTTGGGATTGAAGGGCATAAAAACATTTCTCAGAGGTGGCCATGGACAAGAGACATCATTTCACTTCTATATCTTTTAGCTTGTCTTCTTTTTAAGGTATAAGGAGCTTCCAAAGTTTGGAGGTGCTAAAAAGTGGCTTTGTGTTCATTTGTGTGTGTGTGTTTTAGATTTTAATAGGAAGTCACTGGTTTCCTTTCCATGGCAACAGAAGGAATAGGTCTAGATAATCAGACTAGGACTTTTGAAACAGTTATTAGGGTTGAACAGGCAGAGTTCCTGAGCATGTCTGATAGGCTAACAGTAAGCTCATGGGCACCTCCGCCTTGGTTTGCCTTGTATTGCCTCTTTGGGGTAGCGGTGTGGGAGCAGGCAGGGTATTTAATAGGTCTCTATACCTCCTGGATGCGATTAGACACAATAGTGGACATCTGTAAGGATGGAAACATGCTGTTCACTTGTACACACAGCAAGATTCTCAGAGTTCTGTGCAGTCTGGGAAATCCTGTCTGCTTTATGTAGTGCGGCCTGGAACGCTTGTTTAGTGAGGGAGTGCTGGCTGCTGGCCAGACATTGACTAGGAAATCTGAGGTACCTGAGAGCTTATCAGTTCTTTTGCTTTGTAAAAGAAAAAAAAAGTGATGAAAATGTTGGTAAACTGCCATGAAGGTTTAAGGCTGCTGGAACAAGGAGCCGTGTAATCAGATTGGAAAATGGAGCTGGAGGATCTCTGCATGGAGAGCAGCCGTCTGTGTACCCTGTGAGCCGCTGTGCAAGTGCCTGAGCTGACCACTTTGTTAGCACATCAGCTTGTTTGCTGCTGCAGCTGGGTGGAAAAGACCAGAGCTTGTGATGGTATGTAACGGAGGGAGAACTCTTGCATGGCACAATCTAATCAGCTTGCAATTAGCTCAGGCCCTACAGTTGCCTTCTTAATCCCCCCTCCAACCCTTTGTATTAATGCTGTGTACTTTAAACAACTAAGTAAGGGAAAGACTCCTTCAAGCAAATCAGAGCCATCCTTTAATTTTATCACCCTGATGAAAAAGTATCAGGTGGTCCACTGGTCTTCACCGGGAGCTGGAAATTCTCTGGCTCACTGTAAGCATAGAGCTTTTACCAACTGATGTTTAGGATAAGCTTTCAAAGATCTTGGCATGCTTGGTGAGAAAATGGTACATCATTTTGACTAGAATCTAAGTTAAAATTGGTGTGAGTGGGGGCTGAAAATCCTTTTGGCTTGTAGATGATGTGTATTTGTTTTTTTTTTTTTTTTTTTTTGCTTTTAGTAACTAGAGGCAGGCTCTGTGTGCGTGTGTGTTAAAGACAGAGATCTTCGTCTGTTAAATATAAAATCCTTCACGCTGCTGTTTACTCAGGCATCTCTGCACGGAACCTCTTGAAGCTCTGATGACATAGCCACTTGTACACATAATTCTACTGCTTCTCCTTTACCAAACATGACTCGCTAAGGTTGAAAAGAACAAGGCTATCATTGCCGGCCATGTGTGTCACTCGTTAATCCTTTAAAATAAAATTCAGATCCTCTGGGGGTGGGGGTGAGAAGAGCAGAGCACAGATCTGCAAAATCAGCGCAGTAGTTTTCTATTTCCCTCATTCAAGGACAGTGGTGTCTGGGGCACTGCTTAACCAAGGCACCTATTTACTGAAACAAAACAAATCCATCCTTAAAGAAATCGGTTTCAGGCACTGCCAATCAGCCCTTCCTCTTCCTACAAGCATTTGTCAATGCTCGTGAATCCCTCTGACCAGTTAGCTTTATTGCATGTTCGTCTTTCAGGAGGTGGAAATGGGCAGCATTTTACCAGTGTTTAACAAGCAGCAAGGACTGTTAGGATTTGCTTTTAGTGACTCCTGGAGAATGCATTGGAACGTTTTAAGCTGTTTACCTCCAAAATGGTCAATTCCTTTCCAAAAGTTGTATGTGGTAATGATAGAGACTCAGTGATAATAATATTATTTGACTACAAGAGTGTCATTGTCTGCAACATAGTAATGTATTTGCTCTTCTTACAGGATAAAATACTGATATTGAACTCTGTGTATTTGATTTACTTTTAAAAATGAAGCAGAAACTTGGAACCTATAGCCAAGTGTTTGGATTCAGCATTTTCTCATCTGACAGTCACAAAGTTTAATTGTTCATGTATTAATACTTCAGCTTGGGCAAGATAGCATGCTTTTTAAATATATGTTGGGCCATGTGTCTTACATTTTGCATTTGAAAGACTCAATTCTCTCTTGATGGAACATGAGAGTGGATAACAAGAAGTGCATTTAAAATTAGGTTAGCTTCTGAGTTTGCCTGGGGGTTTGCTTGTGATTCTGCAATGTGTTCTTTTGTCCCCCCCCCTGTATTTTGAAGGTTTTTGTTTGTTTGTTTTTAATTAAAATGAAGATTAAAAGAAACATATATCACCTGCACAGGTCTTATGCCTCAGAGATTCACTTTGTATTCTTCTAGGACAAATTCCATTAGATATGCACTCACCGTACTCCTGATTGTAAATCTTACAATTTAATGGTAATTCGGCAGGCAGTTATTGCCTCAGTGGCCTTTTTTTTCTTTCTTTTTTGTCCCGTCTCACACGTGAAATAGGGTTACCCTTTACAAGTGTCACATCTGTAGAATTCATCTCTGCGATTTTGTCGTTGTTCCTGCTGCATCCTTCTCAAGTTTTAACACAAGGCAAGGCTCTGAAGGTCCCATGTGGGGTGGGTGAGTCGGGAATTTGTGTTTTTAGGTGCGGACAGGGTGTGGGGGTCATGGAATGGGAATTCAGAGAGAAAGAGATGACACAGAGACAGAGAGTCACAGACAGAGAGAGCCTGACCACTAACAAAACAACCAGGAACAATAGTCTCAGCCTAGCAGATTAATATAATTTTTCTAAGTAGGCATTTTCTCTAACCTTATTCTCAATCTGATGTCCGGTTTTCCATGACAGATTGAGTCCTGTTCTTGAGTCCCTGGTAACAGAAACGGAATCTGATTGGCGTAGGTCTCTTTGCCTTGCTTACACAGTTAATATTCGTATCCTTTTTGGACAGTTGGATTTTTTTATAGAAACAATATATACATTCATAAAGAAATTATAAAAGGATTCTTCTCCTGCAGATAATGAGTTCTCTTCAGGAACTGCAGGTTACACAGCCCGCAAATGAGCTCTAAGTGAGGGGATTTAAAGTCCTGCTACAGCATTTAATTTCTTGAGGGAAGGGGTTCAGTTGAAGGTTAGCCTGTTATTGTGGCAACTGCTCATGCCCCTGTTCTTCTGCCAGCAGTACAGCACAAAAGGCACTCATTTTTATTTAACACCTAGGGAGTTATTAATCACGACAGGATTTTTTTTCCAAAAATTTATCTTATCATATTCATTGTTTCACTACCCATGACAATAATAGGTGTTTAATTACTCAATAAGGACCATTTATAGATTCCATTTGTCCTGCATGCTGGACAAATGGTATTGATTTTGTATTTGGATGCAACAAGGAATTGTATTAGACACAATTAGAAATCCAAAGCTGGTAAGATATACATTTGTTACAGTAACTGGGCTTGCTCTGAGCAGCAGCAGAGTCTGCTAGTCCAGGCAATGTCTATGGAGTAAAAAGCAGATCAAAGTTTATTGCAGTGATATGATGAAAAATGAATGGTCTTTCCCCATTGTTGTGTATACAAGGGCATGTGTGTAGATTTTAGTTTTAGTGTAACAATGATGAGTTATATGAAATGAAAAGATTTGAAATGGATGGATCTTCGTAGCCAGAAAAGCCAGTGTATAGAGGTGAACACAGATTTTGTGTAATCTTGTCATTGAGATTATTCAGCCAACACTAGGAGTCTTTATTTTGCCATTAACCAAGTTATTACCTTGAGTGAGGGTGGAAACTATGCAAGATAAACTCTCAGGCTAGATGTTAGTGTACTTCCTGTACAAGTGACAAAGAAGACCTCTAAATCCTTATGTATGGTGTCTTAATTTAACCAGTTGGTGTTTTGTTTGAATGTCTGTTTTTTTCTGGTACTGAACAACAGTCTTTCCTTTACCTGACTATGCCCAGAATCTTGCAAAGAGCCCAACTCCAGCTTGTGTTCTAGCAGTCAGGTGTGCCTACAGTTTGCCTCTCTTTGCTGTGCCAAACGCATTTTTGATCGCATTTGGCATATTGGAAAACGTAATTAGAGAGTACTGTCTTGTTGGTCAGCACATTAATTGCCCATGATCTTCAGCTCTGTTCAAATTTGTGTCTTGTGGAGGAAGGTCCTTTAGTCTTGCCCAAACAAAAGGAAGAGGAAATGAAGGTCTGGCAAGCAGCTAGTAGCCACTTGATCTTCTTAATTTCCCTAGGAGGCATGTTGTATCCTTGGTAAGTTGGATGCTATGTTTCTAAGGATAGTAGACCTCTGGCAAGAGATTTCTCTTTTGAAGAGGTATGGGGATGAGCACTACTGCCTCCCCCTCAAAAAAGGAAGTAGTTGATTGACATAGGAGAGTGGTGTATTTGCAGAGCACTGTTGATTACTATTGGAACACCAGTGGGCCACTATTTTAGCACTGTAGCTTTAATGTTTGTTTAGAGGGTCCAAAACTTCAGGGGCAGGGTCTTTCTATTGGTCTAATGATACTGAAACATTCTTACTTAGTGAACATTTGTGTCATTAGTTCCATTCTGGATCATCATATATTGTATAGGTTAGCATTGCTAAAGCAATAACAAAATAAACACAAAACTGGTGTGTGTGTGTGTGTGTGTGTGTGTGTGTGTGTGTGTGTGTGTGTGTGTGTGTGTGTGTGTGTGTGTGTGTGTGTGTGTGTGTTTTCCCCTAGGCTTTTAAATGTGTGACAAAAAAAGAATTGATTAACCTGACCATTTTAAAATACTATTCCCTCCCTCCCTCTCTCCCTCCCTCCCTCCCTCCCTCCCTCCTTCCTTCCTTCCTTCCTTCCTTCCTTCCTTCCTCTCTTTCTCTAATAGATGAGAAGAATAGCAAACTTTCATTGTGGAAATGCATTGGACTTATTTACTTTGTTAGGTTAGGTGGGCAGAGGCTGGTAGCCAGGTACTTCTCTGGTAATGTAATCTGAGGTCTTGGAACTAGTGGGCAGATATACCCTTAGTCACATAGATTATGTCTTGGGTCTACCAGCTGAGGTGGGTGTTGCATGTAGTAGTTTGTAAGATAGGGTCACAATTCAGCGATGCATTAGGAAATAACAAATACTGTGGACAATTACGAAGCTTTTTTTTTCCCTTGAAAAGTGAAAGTCTGTTTTGCTTGATTCTCTGGTCTGAACTCTAGGTCCATGGTGATGTCTTTGTGTTCTCACTAAAAGAAGTCTTTGCACTTTTTAGCTCATCATAGACAAACCACTTAGTTATTGCACAATGTGAGTGTAGATCTAATTAAGTGAAAGGCATTTCATGAATTTAGATAGTTATAAAGTAGTTGACATAAAAAAAATATGGTATGGAGAGCTTTTGGTGGCCAAATATTGCTCTTTTAGATAGAGTTTCCCCATCAAGAGAAGTGTCTGGTTGCTGGAGGGATATGTGGATGTGTGCTTGGGCTGTACTGCATCCCCTCTGTGGGTGACAAAAAATGGAGAGGTGACCAGTGTCTTCATCCACGCTTTAGATTCTACAGGATCATATATGCTAGCAAATCTATGAAGACTGTTAATTTCTAGATTCTTAGCACCTGAGGCTTTTCAGGGGAGGTGGTGTCTTTTGAGGTCTTCACTTTATCCTCTTGCTTCAAGGAAATTTACTGTACATTTGCAGGGGGGGGCAATTTCTATGCATGAGTAGAATCTAGACTTCTGAATCTTTCTCTCTCCCTCTCTCCCCCCCCTCCCCCCTTTCCCCCTGCATCCTCTCTTCCACCCCTTCTTTCTTTCAGCCATAGTGTCTATAGGCTGGTTTCAAATTCTTTTTTGTAGGCAAAGATGACCTTGGACTCTGGATCCTTCTGCCTCCACCTCTGGAGTGCTGAGACTACAGGCCTGGCCTCCACATCTGGCTTTCTGTACTGTGGGGGCAGTACAGCATTTTGCCTGTGCAATCTCCCGTCCCCTCTAGCATGCCAATACATCTCCCTGGCTCCATCTCTTGCAGCACCTCCATCAAACCTCTCCACTGCCTACTGTCCACTCAGCAGCCTCCTTCTAACCTCACTTACAGCTGTTTGAATAAAAGAAATCAATAAGACTATTAAAACTATCCAGAACTTTTTAAAGCAGAGAAATAATATTTTAATTACTTCTGACATGCCGGTTTGAAGCCCATATCCTCTTTTATGACAGTTCAGTTTAGAAACTACATTGCTTCATTTCAGTAACTTTATTACCATTTGGCTCAGAGATTGCTATTTCGCCTTGGCCACAGATTTCATCAGTTGCCCGGTTCACCTTTGTCCATGCTATACTTGTGAAATGACCTCTTCCGTTAGTGCTTGTCAATAGTAAATTGCTATATTCTGTGCCTAGAAACACATTGGAGGACGACAACACTTTATTGAATGACTGAGTTTGTAGTTAATTTTTCCAAATTAAAACTTAATTGGAGTAATCCCAATTATCATCTAGTGCCCATTAATTAAGGCATTGGTTAGGGTCACCTTTTCTGATAATGTTCTTATTGTTAATAGGAATGCAGAACGGTTAGACCATGTACCTGTTTGTAGACCAGGTACATTTTCTGTCTCTCTAATTTTCTAAAATTTAATTAAAATTTCGGTATGTGGAGTGGCCAAGGCTCAATTATACTGTGACATTAAATTAAATTTACTTTTTTTTTTTTTTTTTCTGGAGCTGAGGATCGAACCCAGGGCCTTGCACTTGCTAGGCAAGCGCTCTACCACTGAGCTAAATCCCCAACCCCAAATTAAATTTACTTTTGAGAATTCTCAGTGGTTGAATCCTCTGTCCACAGAAACCTGGTTTATTTAAAGTGAGGAGTTTGTAATCAGATTTGTCATGTAATGACTGAGTTTTGTATTGAAAGCTGGCTCTGAAAAATATTTTCTTTAAAACAAATAACCAAATGCTGTAGTCAAAATATTTAAAGTTCTTTGGTTATCTCTAGATTAAATATATTTCTGATAAATATGTAAATTTGTTAACTATTAAAATATTAGTTATTCTATTATAACATTTATAAGAAAAGAATGTCACTGCTCACTCTTTAAGTAGTGTTTAGCTCCTTTATCTCATTAACACAGCTGTTGCCAGAAATAGAACACTGATAAGTTGCTTGAAAATGAAGGTAAAATAAAATGCCAACAGTCTCGGGGACCCAGCTTTGGGGGAGTCACAGCTGCTGCAGATCATCACTGTTTCTCCAATGATATCAAGATACACTTAATTTGAGATGAGTAATTTCATGACTTTTACATTCACCCACACTTGAGCTCCAAATTTCTCACTTGGTGAACTTTCACTTTCTTGTAGTTTTGCTTTGCATACTCTGAAATACTTGTGCTCGAGATAGTTTTCCTACCCCTGGAGGCAGGGGCATGGGGACATAGAGAGGGATGGGGAGAGAGGAAGACAGAGACAAGAAGGGAGGGAGGGATGAAGATGGCGGAGGGGAGGGAAGGAGGGAGGAGAACAGAGGGAGAGAAAGAATGGAAGACTACTGTTGAAAGGTGCACAAGGTAGCCCTGATGGTTTCATTAGATTTTCAGTGTCCCAAATTAAAATATGATTGATTGAAATTTTATTCTTAAATAAAATTTAAAGAAAAATGCATTACAAATACACAGTTTCACTGATGTTAGTCAACAAGACAGCAAAGAAAATGCTAATTTTTCCACTTCCAGGTACAGTGGATTCTGCCGCCATTACTGCAGCTTTCAGGAATAGGAAAGATTCATTAGTTTGTTGAAACCTTTGAATGTATTTGCTATAAATTTAGGTTTGTTTAAAGTGAACTTAAAAAACAATAAAATGTTACATATGAAAATAAATTTTGCCATACTGTCAGCCAACAGAAGGCTGCCTCTCTGGTGCACAATGAGTGATTTCCACATTGTGTCTCAGAGACTGATGTTTGGGCTGTGTCTGAGGCTCAGATCACAATGCTATCAAACCAAAAGCATGTACATCCAAATGCCATGTGCAGAATTCTGTAGAGCAGGAAGTAATGAGAATCTCATATTCAAAACACTGTATTTTAAACTCACTTTATAAAAAAAAAACCATAGTCTTAAACACAGAATACATACATTTATATTTAGGAACAGTTTAAATCTTTGTATTTAGGAATGTTTTTACTATATATTACTAAAAATTCACTGTAAGTAGAAAAGTCTTACTTAATAAACAGTATTTGAGCAAGTTGTTTGCGATTATTAAAAATGTCAGTTTAAATAAAATGATTAAGTCTCTGACTTCACATCCTTGTTTCAAAATATAGTTCTTTTAAAAGGGTCCATTCTCAGGTAATAATGGGTGAAAATCACCAACATGGAAAACCAGATGAGCCAAGAGCTTGAGTTTAGTGGCAGATCAGTTAAACATTAGCGCTTTAAAGTATAAAGTTTGTGTAGCGTTTAACGGGCCTTAGAAGGGCATTTAAAGTAACTTGTGTGTAATATGCAGTACTAACAGAGCTTCCTAGAGCCCCAGAGGAAGCTGAAAATGTAATTCAGATGCCTAAGGCTGCTGGAGGCACCAGGATTATGATGAGGAGAACTAAAATAAGGCTTTCTTGCCACCATGTAAAGTCACCAGATGAAGAGAAATGGAAAAATGTAGAAAGCTCTAACAACTCAAAAACACCTACTTATGAATGCGATTAAAATAGATTTTCAGATGTTAGATTTCCTTTAGTGCTCAGCATAATTTTACTACTTTTAATTCTAAGCCAGGTATGGGGGAAAAAAACAAAACAAAAAATACCAAGATATTTTGTCTCTACCTTAATAGGGGAAAAAAAAAAAAGAAAAAAAAATTTGAGGAGAGGAAGAAAATCATCATAATAAATACTTTTGAGTCTTGCTTGAAAGTTGGGGAATGCCATCTTGTGTTTTATCTGTAAAGTTGACAAAAGAAAAAAAAAGAAATCAAACTTCTAGAAGTCTTTATAAAAATGCTCATTTCTACAGGTTTTTAGAAATGTCCATATTGTCAAGTTTTACATTTATGTGTATGTGCATATTAATTTTTATATTTCACATGCACACATCTATTTGTCTGTATATCTGTCTATTGTTGCTAATATTTAGGAATTGACCTCTGCCCTTATGTGATAATTAAGATCATGCTCGGGCTTGCTTACTCCTAGCATTTTTATCTTAAAGTGGACGACTTGCCTATAACTTCTCCCTGAGGTCTACAAGTTGTGAAGATCTAAATTTCCTTCAAGGAATTTCTGTTTGGAAGATTTTAGGAAACTGATTGCACCACTTTCTTTTTTACTGGTGGATTTCAGTTGTGTAGCATAGGTGTTTGAAGAACATGTTGGTTTTTAGCCTCTTATATTAGTAGTTCCCACAGTGTGGGCTGCATATCTCTGAAGAATATGGCACTTCTGGCTATTGTTTCTCCAGCTTCTGTATGTGATGAAAACATATGTTACCATGGGCTTTAGAAGCGATTCCTGTTGTGAGTAGGATAAAGATAGGCATCCATTTAGAAATGACCAAAGCTGCTGTAGTGCGCCATCATCTTGTCACTCATTCCTCCATCCATGGATGTGAGAGCTAAAATCAGTATCTTCGGCCTGAGAAGTTTTCTTGTTTCATTTAATTAATTAATTTATGTATTTGGTGTTTGTACACACACACACACACACACACACACACACACACACACACACGTACAGGACACACATCTGTAGGTCCAAGCACAGTTTGCAGGAGTCACCTCTCTCCTTCCACCAACTGGGTTCTGAGCTTTGGATAAAGGTTTTCAGACTGTGTACCAGGCACCTTAACAGCCCAGCCCAAGTTTTTTTTTTTTTTTTTTTTTTTTTTTACTTTCTGTGATATTAAAAAGGTTGAATCTGTGTACATTTGGAAGTACATTATTTCTATGTAATTTGAGCTACAAAATGCTGCCTCAGATATTACTCACCATTTATACCTCTTCAAGGTCTTTAGAATATTTAATTCCAGTTGAATACCTAGTTAAGGTTATGGTTCCATTTCCTTAGAGAATATAGGAAATGTTCTATTAGATTGATTGTAGTTAGCTGATTAAGTCTTTCTGTTGGTGAATAATTGTATTGAACATTTGTGATAAACTGTGCTTGCGTGTATGTGTGTATAATTAATACCAATGTGGAGATTAACCTATTTTAAAAATGCTTTGCATTGTTTGTAAATCTTCATAGCCAATCTTCATTGCTATGTGAGGCAGAATTAGCACATGCAACATCCTTAAGGACCCATCAGTGCCTGGTGCAATAATTAATTTCAGATTTAGATGCCGAACACACACTGATCCTATATGGAAATGGCTGAGAGTATGCGTTCTGAAATTGATATATCATTATGAAATTAATCTCATTATGCCTCAGTTTACCCAACTTTTAGTGAGAGACACATTGTATTCTTTAATTTTACTTTTCTTGCAAGGATAATGTGTGAATTAGTTCATGCTGAAAAAGAAGTGATTTGATGAGGGAAGCTCGATCTAAATGCTAAGTATTATTTATTATTCATGTAAGCATATTACTGTACCCTTCAATCACCTTTTTTGGGGATGTTTCAAATGGGCAATTACTGTCTCTTTGTGTAAAGCTTTTAATTTTTTTTAATTTAAATTAAAAGTTAATCTAATTTAGGAAAACTCTGCCAGCTGGAGAAGAACACGGATTTTTCCCCCCTCCCTTTCCAAATAAAACAGCAATTCCAAGCAGACTCTCTAATACCACAGTGTGCACAGGCTTTTCTGAGCTGGTGGAGTTAGGAAGCAGGGCTAATTAGTAATGGCTGCTGTGTAATGCTGGTAATCCATGTGGCAGGGTTACTGATGATAATGGGTCTGATTAGGTGGAATTAACTGATGTTTAGAAGGATGGAGCTTCCTTTGTTTATGAAATCTGCATTCTGGAAGTACATTCCATAGCCAGTGCATTCATGAAATCAAGTTAACATTAACGTGGCTTTCCATAGCTCAATGCCCATGCATGACTGGAGTCAGCCGCAAGGAGGGCTGTTGGAGCTTAAGAAGACCTGCTCTTGTTAAGGCTTCACTTAGGAGCCTACATGTTATGAGCACAGGACTTCAAGGGTCAGAAATCTGCAGTGTGCTTCAGAGGGCAGCTGTATTTAGCTGGGCTTCCGTGGACATCTAGCCACCTTCCTTTCCAGGTCCTTCTGGATCTCTGTCTCACATCCCCCAGTAACTCCAATGTAATTAGCCTTCCTTTTTAAGAGAAAAAAAAAAATGGAAATCTATCCTTAAAAGAACTCACTATTTTAATTTCTTCCCTGCAAATTTGCATATGTAAACTTCCCTTTAAAACTAACTGACTTTAAGTATTCCCTAACACTATTAAATTTTAAGGACGTCTGCTTAGAAATCACATTATTCAGTCCCACAGTTTGCACTGCCCAGCAGTATCATTAAATCCTCTAGAGTGGTTCTAGTCCCATAAAAATGGGGGACCCCTTTACTTTGTTTCCATATTCAAATGGAAATCTTTTTGCAAGTTAGTAATTAAAGTATTTAACCTCTCTCTCCCTCCATTTATTAGAAAACTCTTTTTTCTTTATTTTTTCAATTACGAAAAACTGCTAAAGCCAATCAAGCATTTATTTTGATAAACCGCTTCTAACAGTATCAGCTAAATTCTGCAAATACAGGGGGGGAAAAATCCCAGCTAAATAATCACCCTGAGCAGATTTTGCAGAGACCTTGCGCTCAACCTGTTCAGGGATAATTACGCCAAGCTTTTAGTATGGGGCAAAGGAAAACATAAAATTAAGGCATGAAAGAAAGTCTACCTATTTTGAGAAAATACTGGGATAATTGGTAGTCTTTTTATTACCACTTTATTATAGAAAGTTATTGTCTTGCCTTGAAATATAGGTTTACAGCAGTGAAATAGTGCTATGTGGGGTTGGGAGAAATTCTGTTAGATGGATTGATTTAAAATGTAATAAAAATAGCAAATTGCTAAACAGTGAATTGCTAAGTAGCCAAATTAGAGTTCATTATTTAAATGACTCTTCTTTTTAATCATATGATGTTCATAATTGCTTTGTTTCTGACGAGTCCATTAGAAGGGCCTGCTTTGTTCTCCTGGTTTGTTTATCCCTTCCTTCCAGAGTAGCCTCCAGTTTGGAGCTGTAGCCTGGAACTTTCCTTGAAACTGGAGAGCTGCAGGAGTACCGCCATCTCAGAGTTGGTGCTGGGGGAGGCTGTAGACAGATTCCCAGAGCTATAAATGGTGCTGCTATGAAACGTGACCCTGATAATGGTTATGCAGTGCTCTCGAAAGCCACCTCTTTTACAGACTTTGTCCTTTTCTATGTGAAGGTGACAGTGGAGAGAGTGCCTGCCCAGAGAGGCGCAATCTGTCTCTCTTTTTGTGTCACCAGGGACATATCTTGGCCTAGTGCGGCCTAAGCCTCACACCTCATGGGGGCCTTGTTTTAAGGACAGTGGTACACAGTTAAAATTCATGCTCGACCCTTCCGCTTCCCTTCATTCCCTTGTAGATCGGCCTCTGCTGACTCCACACCGTGTGTATGTAGCATTATTGAGAATGGGTGTTGCAAGGCTTCATTTGATCAGATTGATTTGATTTCACTGCTAAAAATTCATGGCTGGGAGATGATTAGTTTAACTTACAGATATTTTTGGCAAAAGCTACTTTCCTAGAATGAATGTTACTATGGAGGGGCTGGGAGTGAACTTACAAAATGCGCCTGCCTGAGTCTCCACAGTGCAAGTCTTCATAGCTGGTTATAGATAGACAGTACTTACCCCCGCAGCTGGGAACTCAGTGCAGCTACTGAAGTGTATGGAACTCATATTCAAGTGCCACGCTAAATAAGTCAAAATGGAAGGAAAGGGAAGGTTTGGCTATTGTTGTTGCCTTAAAAATGGCAACACTGCTAATAAAAATGAAGACAGGGAAATGTTGGTAAGTCTTTAGCTTGTGCATGGGAACCCAAAAGTGCCAGGAATGGAGTTGCTGTTGATCTGGACACCCTCACTTCTTTAGTGTCATAGGCTCTTGGCAGGGGTGGGGGACGGAGTTGGGGGTGAGGAAGGTGCGAGTTTATCTAGTACTAGATGCCACTAGGAGTCCTGAGTGCTAAAGCCTCTCATATCTAGAGGGATTGTTTCTGTACCACCTTTGTGTCTAAGGAATCCTCAGCCCGCTCTCCTGGTTCACTGGTTTCCTCAAATTCTTAGCTCCTGATTGCCTCAGACACTTATTCTAGGTCAGTTTGCTGTGTGCAGGAGTTCTCCTATCTGAAGATCATGCCTTGAATAAGCACATATTCATAGAGTGACTTTAGGGTATATTAGTATGTCAGAGGCAATGGAAATAGCCTCTTACCTTTGCATAGCTGCTGTGATTTGTAAACCCTCATACCTGTGATGTGACTGTCCTTGCTTCTCACAAACCCCCAAGGTAAGCAGACTTGATGCAGTAACTCATGTTTTATAGAAGAAATGTCAGGTTAGGTGGTCTGCCCTAGACTATACATTGAAGTGGTGAAGTAGGTTTTGAATCCTGAGGTATTGACCTACAGGTGTGTTCCTTTCCTCCTTTTCTTTTCTTTTTGTTTGGTCTACTGGGGACAGAATCTAGGGCCTTCCCTATTCTATTCATGAACTCTGACACCAGTCCACATCCTCAGCCAACTAGGAGATTTTTAGAAAACTTTCCCACAAAGCTTTCAATTTATTAGCAGAGAGAAGAAATGTAAAAACTAAGTAAGTGTATACAACTACACATGGTTATATCTATTTCCCTAGTAATTATAATGTATAAAAGCAAGAAGGAAGTGTCAAAATAAAGTACAGAGTGAAGTGATGTGCATAGAATAAGTGCCACCCAATGTGGATTAGTTGTAATCTATACATGATTGCTGAGCATTCAGAGACTGTGAGGCACTATTAAATCTTTATATTAATTGACGTGTGCTTTTCTGAGCGGTATTTCTACGAGAAGACAGAACCATCAGGGGGTAAAGCCTTCAGTGATTTTAGACACCTGACTTCCCTCTGCTCATACAAGATGCAATAGATGAAAATGTTTGAGTAAAACTTGTTTTTATCCTCAGATGGAATGCTTTCATACACCTTGCTATTCCATTCTCTCTCTCATCAAGATGTCCTCATCACTCTAATCTTTGAAAGCACTTTTTTCTTTCAGCGTTTTCTCTAGGCCCGTGTGTGGGCACTTCCACAGTATGCCCCACTCATGGCATTGTCATAACGCAGTCTCTGAATTCTAGATGCCATCTGTTCTCATCAAGACGGATACTGTCTTCAGCTAGAGCTTTGAGACTCTTCTGGACTCTCAGAGCAACCACTTGGCCGCTAGCTCTGCCTCTTGTTATCCCGTTAAACTGTATTGCAGAGGCTGGCCCCAGGTCTCCATCTGCATTTCTCTTCTTCAAGTGAAACTAAGCAAGCAAAGATCTCATTATTCACATGCTTCCAAACCTGTACCTTTAACAGGATTGGGCCTGGTTCAAACTGCTTTTTTTTTTTTTTTTTTTTAATCTTTATCAGACAGGGAAGTCTGCTCTCCTGATATCAGCCTGGTGAAATAATTTCTTCAACATATTCTGTTTCAAAACAACAAAATGTAGTCATCCAACTAGCTTTGTCCTTGAAATTCTTGTCAACGTCCCATCGGGTGTTTGTTTGTTTCTTATGGAAAGAGAACAATGGAGGCTTCCTACTAGTTTAGAGTCTGTTTTCAAAGAAGAGTGGACACCACCAAGTCCAGAACTGTGGCGGTGTGATGGTCATGGCCCCGCCCCTCTTCTGCTACTTTGTGTGTGTCTTTCCTTCCCTCCATGTTTCACACTGACAAAGGATAACATATTAAGACAGCACATTTGGGGTGCTCAGCTGGAAGTATGAGAATCTGAGTTCAGACCCCCGTGACTTTCATAAAAAGCCAGGCACACTGGCCCCACCTCTGAGTCCAGTGCCTGGGTAGTGGAGACAGGAGTATCCTTGCGGTTCACTGGCCAGCCAGTCCAACCAGTTCAGGTTCATTGGGAGACCCTGTCTCAAAATAAATAAGATGGAGAATGACTGAGAAAAACACTGTATTAAAGCTCATATACTCACTGTGTACACAAGCATGGAAACACACACACACACACACACACACACATATACACACACACACCACATACAACAAAACATAGAAACACATTCTTAAGTACAGAAAGAACTTATCCCACAGCCATAAGTAAACCAAATTTATGTTGATAATGGCATACAAATAGTTAGTTCAACTTTACAAAAGTTTTTCATACCCTCTTGAGTATCAACCTTTCAGTATACCAAGCTATCTGATTTGCTTTAAAAAATGTATAAATTTGGCAACAGCTATTCTATTCAACAATACATGAAGATTCCATTAACATTCCTTTCTTAAACTAATATAAAACTTTAATTGAATCTCAGGTTTCTCCCTGAATAGAATTTTCTTAAACCTCTGTTCCCAGGAATGATGTATCACTCACTAGAAAGTAGAAGTGAATTTTAGCTTCACTACTTTTATAATAATTAAAAACATACTCTAAATGTAAAATAAGGAAGTATATTTATGCAAATATTTAATTACTCCAGTACCCAATGCCTAAAATTTGAAAGGCAGTGATCAAAAATTACAATGTTTTATCTGGCTTGTCAAGTTCTGATTTTATGATTACAGGCTTCCAAAAGAGAGTTGGGCACTATGTGGTTCCAAACATGAACTTTTGGCATGCTATTTCTCAGGAAAATCACCGTGATATGGCATTTCTGTTTCCACAGTTTTAAAAAATACATCTTAATTCCATAAAGCCAAAAATATCTGACAAAGCAATTTCTCCTAACAGCTAACATTTCTTGATCTGTGCTTCCTATGGTTTGTATGCACAGAGTGTTTTCATTTAGAAAACCTCTTGTGCTGCTATTGCTAGACCATATTTTCCCTCATTTATTCCCAAAGGGTTCTTAGTGGCAACTTTAGGTACATTTCTTCTTGGAGGCAAGGAGTGGGCTCTGGTCTCCCCTGGTTACCTATGAAACCATGACATTGTCAACATCCGACTACTATAGAGATAAGAAACAAAGTAAATTTCCATTCAGTATATTTTCTTTCTTCTTGGATGAAACCCGAAAACTATTTCCCAGCATTGTCAATCTCCATGTGAAAACACATCTTCCAAAAGTTTGTAAGTGATGGAAAGGTAGGCAGTGGGGTCCAACCGGCAGAATAGTTGCTTGTTTTCAAGATAGAGCTTCTCAGCATGGACATCAGAAGTGGTGTTTGTTCGACTGTTTAGAATGCAGTATCAATAGATTTTTACCATCAGTCATGAATTGTGTGTATTCAATTTCAAGTCAGCAGTTAGTCAGCGGGGAATTGAGGGGCTAGGCAAACGACAAAACTCCTATCCCTCTGAGTTTGGAGAGTGGGGCCCTGAACATCAGACCCATATTGTCCTTCACATAGAGTGGTGCTAAGCCAGAGGTATTGGCTGAGATGGAATGTGGAGGAAAGAACAGGTAATATGTACAGACCGTGGAAACTTCTGTTCTCCTCTCTGGAGTTTACCAGCCTCTTGCGATCTCATTGTCTTTCAACACTTTATGGAACATTCTCAGGATGGGCCCTTTAGAGAACCTACCCGGTCAAGCAGATTGAGCAGGTATAACATCAATCCCTACCAGAATTCCCATACAGTGGGATAATGAACAGTCCAGTTCCCTTTTGTAAAACTTGAAAATGAGCCTCTAGGAGTTAAACAAGCTGCTGACTGCTCTGCAGTTAGTAAGAGAGCAGCAGCATTCAAAAGGCAAACCTTGTCCTTACCAAAGTTCACACCTCAGGTGTAAGGCCACTAGTGTTACACAGTGAGCAGGAAGGGAATACTCTTTTTCATCATGGTTCCACTTCTTTATCTCTTCTAAAAGAAGGTGAGAGGGAAGCAGAAGTGGTAATGAACTTGAATAGATTTCAGGGAAGGATACGGCAATGGGAATAATAATATTCATTAGGCGCGAATAGTTCCTTGATACAATATTTCTGTGCCTTGCATTTGCTTTTTTTGATTAAAGTCCCCTCCCTGCAGTGAAATCTAGCAATTATTAGTAACTTCCCTTAATAAAGGAGAAGCATAAACTCAGAGATAAGATCCCATGAGTAGCCTGTTGCCCAGAGCCATGGGAGTTCAAAGCCTATGTTCAAATTCTGTTTTTGTGTTTCCTACCTTCTTCTGTGTCATGTCCTCATATCCCCTTTCCTAACTTCCTTCTATGAGGACCACTGTGCCCTCACTCTAGGGAACCCCATCTAGGTGCTGGAGGTTTATCTCTGCTTTCCTGACCTCCTTCTATGAGGACCACTTCTAGATTCTGGAGGTTCATCTGTGAGAAGTGTAGGTACGGTATGCCACCCCATTAGTAATCCCAGTGTTTTGGATAGGTTGGTATAACTAGAAATGGAATCAGCCTGCTATTCACAGGGCCTAGATAAAGGAGTAGTATCATTAGGAATCTGTGATCATGAAGGATCAGGCCTGGCTTTCCTCTGTGGTTCGTGGAATTTAGTCTTTTACTTAATACACACATCATAGTGTGAAGGGAAATATGTAGGAAGACAAAATCCAGTAGGGTGATGTAAGATATTAACAAACAACCAATGTGATACTCCCTGGCTTCTTTTTTGAGTGTCATAGTTTATTACTTTTAGGATATGTACATATATAAACACCCTTTTCTCATTTTCAGTTGAATGATTCCAAATTTCTACAGTGTTATTTTTATGATGTTCATTGACCATTGAAAACTACTTTCTTGTCAGTCTCACAATGAAGTGTTCCCTGGCTTGTGTGATGGTATTTCTTATGGAAGATTTTCCTTGTTCAGAGGTTCCAGACAGTCTGGAGGGCAGAGGCAGACAGACATGTAAATAGTCACTGAATGAATGTTCCTAGTGCTGTTCTAGAAAAACACAGGCTTAAATAAGAGCCTAAGGTGAGATACTTGCTTTCTGTTTTACCTTGAAATCTGGGGGATTCTCTTAATCCTCTCTATCTGGTTCTTTATCTCTAACATGGGGATATTAATGTTACCTCATAGGGTTATTCATGGGGCCAAGTGCCAGCCCCAGCTTCTGGATGCCCCTGGCACATTCTCTCTTTCTCTCTCTCTCTCTCTCTCTCTCTCTCTCTCTCTCTCTCTCTCTCTCTCTCTCTCTCACTTTGGAGACCCCCAATTTATTATCAAATCTTCACAATGTGCTTGAAGAATATGGAACAGGGGGCAATTAAATATCCAGAGGCTTGGAGCACTGCTTTACTAAGTAGGTGACTTTAAAATTGGACTTTAAATGATGACTAAGAGAGTGTAAGGTGGGGAAAAAGCCATTTACTTCTCTTCTAGCCCATCTCAAGGAGCCTTTGAAAAACCACAAGAAATAATGAAATTCTAAACTAGTTTTACTGAAATATTACATTTTGCCAAAATGCCTGATAATCTGTCCTTAAAAAAATTTTGGTTACCATTAGGTACTTTCTTTATAGAATACTGTATCTTTTAGTGTCTTAGTTGGGCTTATTCATTAATGACATTTGCTTATTAATAACTTAAGATATGCTGCATGCTGGGAAGAGCAGGGGGGTTGATTTTAAGTTTCTTGTAACCAGTTGTATATATGTTACTACAACAGTCTTGTGAACAGATGAATTCTAGTGTGGACTGTTCAGAACTTTTATTGTCACGGCCATACATCTTACTTGCCTGGGATGGCAACAGTTTATATATGTCATCCTGATGTCTTTTATTCCCAAATGAGTCCTGTTTTGGACAGCACATTTTATGGTCACACAAGTAACAGGATGGTTTATGTGTTCGTTAAAGGTAATTGCAGATACTGAGGAATCAAATATGGTTTTCTTAGACATGGAGATAGCTAATTGAGAATTGAGACTGAGGGAGTTGCCACTGAGGCAGGTAGAGAGAAGGAGGAATGAAGCTCACTTCACAGAAGCTAAAGATGTAGAGATCATTGGTAAGTTAAGCAGCTCCAGCAATCCAAAAATCTCGGTTGAATTGGCTGGAGCATGGCTGAAGAGTGGGCTGTGTAAAGTATTTGAAGTGGGAAATACTAAGGTCAGTAGGGAACAATGAAACCTAATTTTATGGTTAAGGAGAAGTGACAGGTGAGGAAGTTGAAGTCTCAGTTATGGGCCACTTTCAAGAGATTTGACTGAGAAGGGAAAGAGTAAGAAAAGAGGCAGTCAGAGATGAAGACAGATAGAGCATGGGCATCCTTTATTAAGAACAGCTTATGACAAACAGAGAGGAGAGCTACCTGTGTATGCATCTCAAGGTGGAATGAGAAGCCTGGTACCCAGGACAAAGGGCTGGCTGTCCTGTTACACAAGAAGATTAAGGAAGTGGCTTAGGTAGAGAAGCTATAGGGAAGGGTGGGGGGGGGGACTTAGCCCTACATTGTCTTCAATTGTTGAAGTAATAGAATCATCGGACTCAGCCCCCAAAGGGGATGACTAGCGTTATACACTTTGTATATAACTGATGACTGTGAAAACTTTGCTAAATGATTTTGTTTCACTGGACATCAGTATGTAAGGGGAGGGACGAAATAGGTACTGCCTACCCCTCCAGTTCCCAGGCAGAACAGTTTTGTCAGTAAGTATGAGAAGCTGGTTATTGTTTCATCCATTCTCATCTTGTACATCCATGGTGCCTCTTTCTCCCAGAGAGGATTCCTAGTGAGCTTGGCTTAATATTAATCAGGGCCAGGGTCTTTAGAGTCTCTAGAATGCTAATGTCCATTCTGAATTGTGAAGAGGAGATTGAGTTGTACAGGATCCCCACCTCCCACTCCAAGTGATTTAACTGTATTCTCCATTCCATGGAATATGCTATGTGAGCACTTAGTGTCCCATATACTTTTTTTTTTTTTTTTTTTTTTTTTTTTTTTTTTTTTTTTTTTTTTTTTTTTTTTTATAAAACGAAAAAAAACCCAAAGCTCCTAAAGTGTGAACACTAAAGCCCCATGTATTTCAAATTAACACAATATTGAGTGGCTGTTGTATCTACGAAACATGCATGTTGCCTGGGAAATGACGTATATCTTTCCATACTGCGTGTGAAAAGCAAGCAGTAAGCGTTAACCCATGGGATACCAAATATTTGCAGAAATAAAGCATGCAGCTGAGTCTCAGAATGCGTTGGAGGCAAAGAGCCACTGGGCCCTTCAGCTCAGCCCTTGAACAAGCTAGAGAGACAAAGCTTCCACAGCTAGCACCCACCAGAATGATGGGAAGAGAGGTACTGTTACACACATAGGATTTTTTAAGGTTCTAGAACAGTGAACCAGTGGAAATACAGAATGATGTGGTACTTAGTTAAAGTGGCATTTAAATCATTCTGGTTGACAGTACCATCTCCCAATTCTGTTGCTTATCAGTTTGTATCCACTCTGATATGTTTTTATTTAGAAAGGGAAACACACCTCTCTAGCAATAGTGTAGTTCTTTATTTTTAACAGCACTTCTGAGCATATGTGTAGTTCTATACTTCTTCCTCTCATTTATCCTTTGTCACTGAAATCATTGTTTCATGTCTCCTGTTTGTATCTGTGGGTTATTATTATTAGTTTGGACATGACCATTTTAATTTTGGTCCCTCTAAAGATTGTTCATCAATACCAAGGGAGGTCATCCTTGATAACTAATGTTCTGCAATATTCATGGATCGAGTGTACATTTTCAACAGCTAGGCTTTATTGCCCTACTTATTGGCTTTTCTTTTATTGAGGAACTACTATGCTGGGTGCTTGGCTAGGTGCTGAAGAAATGGGGGAGAATAGGACACACACTGTGGCTCTTTTTCATACTTTCCTCCACCTCAGGCTTTAACCCTTTACTCTTCTGCTCTTTTTAGCTCCCGAATGCATATAGAGAGACCCGTGCATACAATGGTGTACCTGATTATACTATGAACTTGTAGCAGTTGTGGAATAGGTCAGATGCTGAAACAAGTGGAGGGATTTGCTTTCACTTGGAAACCAGATGTGTGGGCTCTGGGATTATGACCATTTCACGTAGCTCTGGGACTGTGAACAGCCTACAGTTATTTTAGTTAAAAGGGTATGAGGGAGAGATGCCGAAGCTGTGTAAAAGGAAGGACAGCACATGTGACTGCTTCCTTTTATGACTGTGGTTCTTGCAGGGACTACCTGTGTTTGCTGCATCCATGGTCAGCAGAAAGCTGTGCACTCCTGTGCTTTCCTTACTGTTTTCCACAAATTCTTAGATTGTATTTGCCTTCTTGTCTCCCCACTCTCTGGCCAAAGGTCGTAGGTTTCATTTGATTACCTCTTGGTTCTCTGTTAAACTAGGATGGGTCACCTTGCTCCACATAGCTATTTAGAATTTGCTCATTTGTTTTTTTTTCTTCTTAGCGTGTCCAGTGTTGAAAGTTAATGCTTTCTCCTTCTATTTTCACAGAATAGATGTCAGAGGACACAACATTAATAGGAGTCTGTATCCTCTATTACCTTTCAGGAATCGGCTTTCAGAGCCCTTTAGGAATTATCATCTGCAGTGGAAAGTGAGCTACAGTAAATGGACAGAAGTTTTTCTATTTCTTTTCCTAATTGTTTCATTGCTTTAAATTTGGACTGTTTCATTTAATTAACAAGATGTTATTAACCTCATTGCCATGAGTAAAAATAGACTATATTTCAACATGTGAGATGTGTCTAGTTTCTTGGAGGAAAATACGTTTGATGCCATATTGCTGCATATTGTTGAGCTAAACGCTTCTAGCACCTTCACTCCAGAACATAGCTATAAATAATATACTTTTTGAAGATCAATAGTATCTTCTACTGGTGTATCTACTTAAATTTCTAGATGCTTCTAGAAAAAAAAAAATTCCTGCATGCTCCTCCTCCAGGGTAAACATCTTTTATCTGAACAAGTAAATGACAATTCCATATCTTTTTTATTTAAGCAATGTTAGAACTACAAAATAATTCAGTTTACACTGGCATCTCTGGGATTTTATGTTTGTAGTTTTAGTAATAATGCAAAATAGGGCATGCTATTTATTCATTTATTTATTGTTTGTTGACGTAGATTTTGAAACAGAAAACTGGTGTAATTAAGTAGTGAAGATGTGGGAGTTAGAGTTGTTGTAGGGACCATAAATATTCTGTGTTTTGAGGAGCAGTCAGAGCACAGCAGTTTGTCTCCATGCAGTATGTGCTCATTTACCAAGACACTGATCTTAGAATGTCATTTTCCTTAAATGGAACAAAACAAATGCTTAAGATGAGTTTCATTTCGTGTTTAAAATGCTTAAAGCTGAGCTCACTTCTGAGTCTCTATTCTCTTCTTAGCTAGAATCCTTCGAAGTAAATTTAAAAACATGTTGATTTGTTTCTTATTTTCAGGGAGCATTTTGTTCCTTATGGTAATTGCAAGTTCCCTTGGCTTTGATGGTTGTATGTATTTCTCTTTCTTTATTCCAAAAATTCCGCTTTGTTTTGGCTTGTTTTTATTCTTAATTGAGTTGGTTTTCTCCTCCATTCTTGAAAAGAAAAGTGAGAGTTGTTTGGCAGTGGTGTATTTTAGTTCAGGTATAGTGAACTATGTGGTATTCAAATTGATTTGGCTGAATTAAATAGCTGCCTAACTACTCATTAAAGTCTGCCTCACTGACTTACCAGGGTCTGTCATTCTTGAATTAATTAGCAAGTCTTCATAGTCTTGCATAACCAAACTCACCGTTGAAAAATGGATCATATCAAGCATCTGAGGTAGGAAATGTCACATTTAGGAAGTAGGGTTCATAAGTTTAGATGCCGACTGGGACTAGATTGGATAAAAATAGAGAAAGACATGTATCAAAGTAATTCTTCCTTCGTCACTACCAAGTATTTGCTAATTGTTGAACTGTGAAAATAAAGGTAGAGTATTGGCAGGGCCCCCTCCCCATCTCTTTCCTTTCCCCCTTCTCTTCCCCTCTCATTCAATATCTCATTTTTAAAGTAGATTATATCCAGTTTTTAACTTAAGCAATCAAAGACTTGACAAACACAATACACTGTCCATTTTGTCAATAACCTGTCTGACTTGTAGCTCTAGAATCTCTATATATTTGAAAAAATAAATGTAATATTAGCAACATGGTATAGCATATTCTTAATCCTGTGGTTGGTGGCCAATGGCCTATTTCTTTGGGAAAAGGTTTATTTTTAATACCTTATGGTCTTTACCTTAAAGACAAGATATAAAAACACTGTGATGCAAAATTTGTCCAAAAGCATGTTGGGAAGTACTGAGCTGGAAGTCGCTTTCTAATATGGCATTGGGAAATCTATCTTAGTCTAAACTGAGGCCAGTTTAAAACTCAAAAATTGTGATAAGCTGAGGGAATTCTAACTTGTAATCTATTTTGAAATATGAAGTTACAATTTTTGGTATTCATCTTTTGTGCATCATGAGTATATTTTGGTAGTTCTCTACACGTAACACAAGTAAATGTTTCTTATATTTTCCAGACCCCTTCAACCACGTTTATTATTATTATATTTATTTTTAATCTACACGCTGGGGGTAGCTAGTGTCCTCTTCAGTGCTAGGGAAGAATACTACCACCACTGGACTGCATCCACATCCCTTGAGATATCACTTAAATTTTATTTCTTTAGATTAAATAATTCAGACTTTTTATATTTCCTTTAATACTGTCATATGTACTTTTATATTTCTCTTTTCTGTTTAAAGTCAATATTTCCAATGATCAGTAAATACCAGGAAGTTGCACAATGGCTTCTCACTTTGATCTGTTTTTCCTTTGCCTAGTTTAGGGAGGCCTATTGAAATTGTTTCCTTCTCACACTGGATTAGTTTTCATTCTTCCCCAGCCGCATAGGTTTTCACTCATTTCTTTTTTTCTGCTGCTAGATTTTGCAGTTGGATTTTATTTTAATTTTTTCTATAAATGTATAATCGTATCCCTATATTTACCTATTATTGGATTTATATCCAGGATGTTTCTTTTGTTTTGAATTCCAATTATGTCTGTTCTTCTTAGCAGCAATACCTATCTCCAGCGTGATGTCATCTTTAAAATTAAGTATCATGTGATCTTTCTTTTTTGAAGGCAGTTAGATGGAGTGTTTAAGAAATCCAGGCCTCATCCTCAGGGAACACTACAGTGGACTTCCCTGACATTGAATCATTGGAAACTGCTCTTTCATAGGCCCAATTTGGTCATCTGATTTATATGCTTTGTGTCTTAAGAGTCGAGGTACAGACTTTCCAGGGAAAAAGCACATTCATTTTAATGTTGGGCTCATCTCAAAATGAGGACATCTTTAGAAACAAATTGAAAGGATTAGTATTTTAAATTTGTTTTGCAGTATTGAGATGTAGGTTGGTTACACCCTTGGCTTCAGAAAGCATTTCCTGCCCATTTAGAGTCTCAAGTGCAAACTGTAACCCTGTAGAATATTATGTGGGTTTGTGGCACTCCCGGGGGGACCTTGGGCCCATAAACCAGCGAATGGATTATATAATGCTGCATAAATGCTGTATTTTTCATCTGACAGACATAATCTTGATCCTATACTTTTATGTTACCTAACTGCTTCAGAATACCACTATTGGAGCAACCCATCAAAATGGAAATTGCTCCTAAAACATGGAGCAATAAATATTGGTCAAGGCTTTGTGTAATTCAGTGACTCAATATTTGAACACCAGTCTACTGAAATTGTCTGTTGCTTTAAAAATAGGTCGATAATCTTCATTTTATGATGTTATTTGACTTTGAATTCTTTCTCTCTTAGTGGTCATATGTTTGCTTTTTTAAAAACAAATTAGAAAACAGAAACGAAACAAACTGCTTGATTTGTCTAAGGCGTGTCTGACTATGAATCAAACATAAAAGCAGGCAAAGATGCAATAGTGATAACTCATATAGCATGGGAATTCGAACTGTACATGGGTCAAGACACATTTGTGGTACCTATGGAATAAATCATGAAGAGATACATTGCTCTGAAACTCCCAGTAAAAGCTTGTCTCCTTTGTGTTATGTTTGAATGACTTGATGCACTTGACACAGTCTCATCATGTCACGCTTTCGTTGGACCACTGCTTTCTTAGATTCTGAGTACAAATAACAATAATTGTGACTCTGCCTGTCCTTTCTGAGAAACATGGATGGACATTTCCCAGTATTGACGGTCCTATCTTTTGAATGGAAGAGAAGTCCTGTGATGCCTTCTCTGACTGTAGGGTCTCTTTCCTTCCCCTCCCCTTGCCATGTCCCTGCTGACTGGTCTACTTGTTCACCTCCTGCTCGGAAGGTTTCTCAAAACTCCCGACTGGTACGGAGAAATTCCCCTCTGCTTGTGAGTTTGCAGGCACTGTGTCTTACTTTCCGTTCTACTAAGATTGACTTTACTGTTCTCATAAGGCAGAGTTTGCACATGATTGTTCATGCATTTTAAATGCTCTATTCTCTGAGGCACATGGCAAGGGTCAGTCATCTTAGAATCTTATCTATCTCAGGATCTTATTTATTTGCTGATCTTCACTGTTACTCTTTTTTCTTCAGTTTAGCTGTAATATTAAATTTAACTCTCAATTTGATTACATTTTCATTTTGTTTGCTACTTTATAACCTAGGACCATGTTCTAGCCACAAGTTCTTACATGTTTTTAGTGGGGCTCAGAGGATATCCCATTAAACATTCAGATCCTGGCCCTTTTACATGGAGTATCTTTTATAGGCGTGTGTATCTATGAAGAATTGGTGTCATATAATTTTCTTTTCTGTATCTTTTTTTAAAATTAGTTATGATGTTATTTCATTATTTTCTTTATTTACTGTTTATATGTATACATGTGGCCTGCATGTGGAAGTCAGAAGAAACATGAAGGAATCAGCTCTCTCCTTCTATCATCCTTGTCCTGGGAATCAAACCCAGGTCATTGGGCTTGGCAGCAAGCACCTTTACCTGCCCAGATATCTTGTTGACTCTCTTTTTCTTCTTGGTAGAGTTGTGTGCTCAAATATTTTCTGACCAATTTTAATATTAGAGATTTGTGCAAATAAGGCAGCACACATCCTAAAGAATTTCTCCAAACTGCCTTTTTGTGAAATGTAGTTGATATATTTGCAAAGTTTATTAAAGCCTTCTAAACATTCATATGCTAACTGGTAACATAATTGTCATGGATGATAAATTTTAAAAGAAAAGATTTATTACTATCAATTTTAATGAATCGTGTGTGTGTGTGTGTGTGTGTGTGTGGTGTGTGTGTATGTGTATGTGTGTGTGTGTGTGTGTTAGCATGTGTATGTCAGTGTTCATGAAGGCAAGAAGCATTGGATACCCCCAGAACTGGACTTACAGATAGTTGTAAGCTCCCTGTGGGTACCTTAGCAATATATTTTTTCTGCTTTCAAATCTGTAAGGACTCCCATTCTTTAATTTACATGACATTATTCATTTATCACTCTGTGTTAGGGAAAAAAAGGATCACCACTTAAATAGATTATGAAAAGCTCTTCTAGATTTGAATAAAGATATGAGTCTAAGTTTTACATTTGTGTTGTTAGTCAGAGTTCATGGCATCTTACTCTGCAGGCAGATAACTACTTAACAGTAGTAAGTGGTGAGGGTACTAATTGCTTTGGTGATTAGGTTCTCCATTCTTGATTTTCTTTTCAGTATAGTAGTGAGATATAAAGTCAGTTGACCAATCTCCATTACTGTGTTTTGGAGTAAAGTCTAGCACTTTGAAGAGGAAATGATAAATTATTCTTTGGGGAGCAATACAGTTTACTAAGCTCTGTATGAGGCTTGGGGGTCAGATGACCTAACTCTGTTCAGACGGTCAAAGGCATGTGTCAATTGACACCGTTTTCTTCTCTATCTAAGCTAGCGCTCAAAGCCACATGGTAAAGCTTACTGCTTCTGTCTTTGCATGCCCGCTGTGGAGAAAGCTTGTTGTTCACCTTGCTAGTCAAGTACCCCTCTAGTTGGAAATGACTACATTTTACTCCTTCAACATCATACCCAGACAAGAGAAGGATGGCTAGGAGGGGAGAGGATATTATGAAATCTCTGGCAGTTTTATGGTTTCGAATGCCATTCTGTTTCTTTTCGCTGTAAATCTTCCAGATATCCCTAGTAAGCATGTTTCTAAACATCTGTTATCATATTGCTGATAGCAAGATGTGCATCTTTTTTTTTTTTTTTTTTTTTTTTGGTTTTTCGAGACAGGGTTTCTCTGTGCAGCTTTGCGCCTTTCCTGGAACTCGCTTTGGAGACCAGGCTGGCCTTGAACTCACAGAGATCCGCCTGCCTCTGCCTCCCGAGTGCACCACCACCGCCCGGCCCAAGATGTGCATCTTTATACATCTTTTATATGAAATGTACAACTCAAGCAGTGGTTGATGATATTACATTATAACAAACATTCCAAACTCCCTTCATATTCAATGCACATTCAGATCGCCTGATTGGGAAGTCATTTCTATCAATGATCTTTAGTACACACACACACACACACACACACACACACACACACACACACACACACACATATATATATATATAACATTATATAGCATCTTTATTACATATATATGTACATATATGCATATACAGGCACAAATACATATGTGTATAGACATATACACATATACAAACACACATAAATGTATATAGGTACATATAAACATATACAACAGAATAGTTTATAGAGGAGTAGTTTAGGAAACTAACTAAATGCCAGTTTAGTTATTTCAAGTATGGCACGAAGGAAGTCTTATGAGAACTAAATGAAATCAACATTTAATCTCAAAGACAAGCTGTAAATGTAGACTAGACCTAGCTCTCTTTTGTAGTCTGTAGCTGGAAGGGGTTAGGAGATGTGCTAGTGTGTGTAAGACAGTTTGTTAACTCTCAAAGTCATTACTGATCCAACCTCTGCTTTCCAAGGCAATGAAACTCCAGGTATGTTGTTGTGGTGCTCATGAAAGTGCCACTTTTAGAAGATTGTTCTTGAAGTGTTTTTAAATAGCACTACAAAGACCCTGCCATGCCACAGGAACACTTTTCCCCACTCCAAGTATGCATTTAATCAGCATTATGGCAATTACAGCTCAACTAGAAACGCTTCACCCTTTGTTTTGTGGCAGGAACTCGGTCTAGGATAAAATTGTCACAAGCAGAGGTAATTTGAAATTCTTCCTCCATCTATTTATGACAGAATAAGACAGGGTGTTATGGATAAGATGAACATCTTTTTCTAATTGAAGGCATCTGTTCTGAACTTCGGAGATAGCTTGTAGAATGCCTACAAGTGAAACAAGCTACACTGTTGCTTGGGGGTTGTTTCTGTGCTCTTTCAATAGTTTCCTTGGGTATGTTGATTGAGATGTTGGTATGTGACTTAAAACCAAACCTAAGATGCACAAACTTGGTGAGTTCCTCTGTCTGATGATCTTGTCAATTTCTTTCTTTCTTTTCTTTTTTCGTATTTTAGAAAGCTGCTTTAAAAGAGTGCATTGCACAAATCTAGAAAGTAGAATGGCCTTTTATTCACTACAAGAGAATGGGATAAAGAGTACGTGTTAATTTGCAAAATATTTCTAACTCTAAGACAAAAGTCTAAGAAAGTAGATTAAGACTGAAAATAGCAAGTGTAGAGAATGTTACCAGATGTGATTAGGTAAAGGAAACCATTGGGCATTCAGGGAAAGGAAGCACTTTCATAGTGTCGCACTGACCCAACCTTTGAGAAGCTTAGAGTTCATGCCAGCTCTGCTGGGACTCACCTATAGTCCCAGCACTCTGAAGCTGAGGTAGGAGGATCAGGAGTTCAAGGCCAGCTTGGGCTTCATAGCAAGTTTAAAAGGAATGTATAGTGATTCTGTCTCCAAAAACAATAAGCAAACCAAAAAGCAGTTCAACTAAGTAAACAAGCACTTTCCTAGCTCTAATGAAAACCAGAAATGAACACTTGTCTCTTTTAATGATCAAAGCTGCATGGAAGAGAGGGGAAGGAGATGATGTGAGTCAATTAAATACCTACCTCTCTCTTAGAGACTCAGTTGAGATCATGCACATGCCAACTAGATGATTTGCTTAAGAGAAAGTGAAGAGATTCAGACTATGAAATTAGAGGCCTGAGACCTCTCATTAGGTCTACCACTGGAGCTTGAGGGCATTGCTAGTATCTGGGTTTCTGTTTCCTCATGATGGAGAAGAAAAGCAGAGTTTCTAACATGGATCACTAGCAGAATCTTAGTTGAGATTCATATGGACACTACCTACAGTCAGGTTTTGGAAACTCAGAAAGGCTGTTTAAGTGTTCGGTACTTCTGTGAGACAAGCTCAGTCTAGCTTACAATTGCTGCATTTACGCAGAGGGAATGAATGTTAATCTCTTGATTTTAAAACGGCCCTCATAGAGACCACATGTGTTCCCAGATAAGGATATCTGAATAATTTGTGATTTACAAGTTTATATTATGTGTGTGAAGGAGTGTTTGGATAGACGTTATGATCCTGTAGCAGTTATCTATTATGAAGGAAAGCTCTTGGCAGTGACAGCATTCATAAATGCACACATCCCTGGTTAGGGGACATTTTATCACTGATCTTTATTGTTGGGAAAACAGAGACAGATACCTTGGAAATCCCACAGAGATAGGTTGTCAGGATAATATAGAAAGATGGTATTATATAACTCTTGCCATTATATGCTCAGTTTTAATGTAAGGGTAAAAAGTTGAAAAAACCACTTTAATAAAAAAATTAGCTAGATCATAAAAAAAGCTGAAGATAGTTCATTAAAACATAGTCTTCAGGCCTGCCATAACTCTCTGCCCTTCTAATTCAGTGGTTCTCAACCTTGGCTAACATTAGAATCACCCAGGGAGCTTTAAATATCCCAATGCCCAGGCTATACCTCTAGCAGATTAATTCAGAACCTCTTGGGGTGAGTGAGCACCAGTTAGCAGTATCTTTTAAAGCCCCACATGCAATTCCAGTGACCACCGAGTTTGAGTTTTACTTCCCATTCTTATCTGTCGTTCCCAATAGTCCTATACCTTGTGTTTAACCTTACTGAGTTCTGCAGATTCTTCTGTGGCCCCTTTGATTTGACCCTGTAGTGATGCTAGAGTAACCCAGGCCTGTGTAGCATCATACTGAACTTTCTTTTTCCAATTCTCCCCTAAACTGTTTTAGGAGATGCTTTGAAACAATAGTTTATCAGTTTTGTCAATTCACTTAGAAGTTGCTTTGGCTTGCAAAAAGGAACCCAGGATTCCTTCATGCCCAAAGTGTGCTTCAACAGCAGGTCTTTGGAATGCTTATATTTTCCATTGCAAATACTCCAGCAGGGAGAGATTTAGAGACTTGGAGTGGATAGGTGACTTGCTTCAAACTTCCTTTCCTGTAGTCCCATGATTCCACAGAAGGGGCTTTGGATTGTGAGCTGGGGAAAGATACAAGGAATGGAAGGCATGGCCAGGCTCTCTTCTCCTCATCCTAGGAGCAGCTTCAGCCTAGTTTCTGCATACACTGGGAGAGCACCTATGTTGCATTATCACAGAGATGACTATGGGTTGTGCAGGAAACAAGACAGAGCTTTGAAAACCACTGGTAGCTAATCCTTTCATTCCACAAGGAAGGCCTCAAAGAGGTTAAGTGACTCATCCAAAGTCATAAAGCTAAATTGTGCCCTTTGTTCCTGCTAGTGTGATCTCTTCACTCTCAATGGGAAAAAAGAAGCCCTGACATGCCAGCACTTGACACAAGGCCTTATACATACAGGTGCTTGGCAAATATTTATTGAATGATAACATGAAACCATGCTATTCCGTGCTCTTCTATTTCTGCTCACATTGACACCATGAGAAGAATACTGGTTTCTTCTAAAATCTTTTCGGTTAAAAACAGCAAATGTCAATTCATAGCTCTTTCTGCACATATAGCCATAAAAGTAATTTATTTGGTTCTGTTAAGACCTTTTAAAACACTGCCTCTCCATTTCTTCAGAACTGGATTATATACCTGTTCCTTCAGTGTAGGACCGTCCCTGCCTCTACCTTTGTCTCCTTCAGTTCAGCCAACCATCAGTCAATCCTTGTTTGGGATTACTGGATTGCCCTGCAGTGATAGCAAACTTTGCTCTGTGTTACTAGTGATTAAGAAGGCATGGTAATCAAATATCCAAAATTTATGACGTTTTCATTCTTATTTAGTATAAAAGATGCTTTTTTGCTTAATGATTAAGCAAATGGTATTTTTATGTCCATAAAATTCCCTTCCCTTTAAAGTAATCATACTTTTTTTTTAATTTGACACACTTTTTCTTTTAAAGCAAAAGATTACAACAGTAAAAGGAAGTAGATTAAATAATTTGGTGTCTGCCAGTATTTTTTTTTTTTTTTTTTTTTTTTTTTTTTTAGGTCTCTGACTATTCCCTGTCTCAGTCATTTTACTAGTCCCTAAAAGCAAGGCCAAACTGCAGGTTCATGGGAAAACATTTGGGAAGTATCCAATCCAGGGCGTGCCAACTCACATTTACCTTCCTCATACAAAGCCACATTTCCTGGTTGGACCAGTTAGAATTTCCCTTTGGGGGTGGGGAGGGGGAGAGAGACAGAGACAGAGAGACAGAGACAGACAGAGACAGAGACAGACAGAGAATATTCCTGGATAGGTTCCAAGCCCCCTTGTCCACAGCAGCCATTCTAGCATTCTCTACAGAGTTCTTATACGCCAACAGGAAAAGAGAAATCTGTCGTTTTCTCTGAAAAAGTACTGAAATGTGTGTTGGACCCCTCAAGAATCCACTCTTCGATGAACTCTCAGCCTGTGCCCACCTTGCTCTTTAAATTTAAATTTCTGATTGTGCACTTAACCTAAACTTTGAATATGTTGCATGACTCCCTTCTTCGGAACTTTGCCAGGATTGGTTGATTATGTTTCTCTGGCTTGACCTGTTTCTCTTCTAAGGATCCACATCCATGGAACATTAGGTACAAGTACCTGTTGTGAGAAAAGGGGAAAAACATGGCTGTATAATTTGGATCCTGTTTCCTCATCTGTAAGAAAGGAGTTTAACTACCTTAGCATAGTACCTTGCATATGACACATATTCAGATATTTTGTCATAATTACAGCTTGTCACCTGCTAGGAAACCTGACCAGAATTCCAGACTTACTCGGGCACATGTTTTGCTGTTAGGGCGCTTAAAGTTGACAGGAGGGAACATGTGTAGGTATGATTACACTTTATCACTGTTACCATCATAGAGTTACCTACACACAAGAGTGTGTCTAACTGTAGGGAGAAGGAGAACGAGAGGCACAAAGATAGCTTATATGAATCTGAAAGAATATGTTGGGTTTTTTTTTCTCTGAAACGATGAGGAATAATACTGAAGAAGAACGAAAAGCATGTTCAACATCAATGGACTTGTAGGAAAATGGTATAAACAATGAAGAACCCATCAGTTCCTGTGCTTTCCATATGAGGGTTGTGGGCCATCGATTGGGCTTTGCACCTGTCAGTCTCTCCCCTTACTGTCCTTCCAGACCACTGTCTGCTGCTAAAGAGAGTGGAGGCAGCTCTGATTGGATGACAGAAGGTTTTTGATGGCCGGGAGGAGTTGTAATGGTAGTAAAGAAGGAAGGATCTGTGTGTGATGTCTAGTGCAGTTCCCACAAATCAGAGCCATGTATCTGACATAAGAGCCTCAGGAAAAGATGGGTTTCATCAGAAGAGGATGGTCTTAAAAGGTTGGGCAGAGAAATAAAGAGTCAGCTTTTTTTTGTTGTTTTTTTGTTTTTTATAAAACAGGCTTTGGTGCCTTATTTTTAAAGGTGCACTGTGGAGTTCCATGAACACTGAATGCTGTCTTGCTTCTTTGGTGGTGTGTTTTGGACCAATAATAGAGAAGTGCTCCTGTATGTGTAGGAAGACTTTGCCTGTGAACAGCATGCTCCAGACTGAGTCAATGAAGAGAGAGAGTAGTGAGGTGTGATCATTCAGTGTTTAGACTCAGGGCACTCAGTAGGAACCTATTCTGCTGATGCTTAGTGACCTCTGCTAAGTCAGCAGGCCTCCGTCTGTCAGCTGAAGGCCATATTCCTTACAAGGTAAAGAGTGATTATCGTTCTCAGTCCTGTACTCAAAAATGCAAAACTGAAAGGTTATTTTTTTTTTCAAATAAAAAAAGCAAGTTAGAACATTCACTAAATGTACAAATTAAGACAGATAACACAGGACAAATGGCATCTTGTAAAGGACACAGTTTGAGAAACTGAAGTGAAGGTAGATTTTCAGATGAGTGGAAAAGTAGTCTTCAATAACATGTAGCAAGGAAACTTAGCTTTAGAAGAAATGACACAGTACTGTAAAGGGAAGATGGGGAGTTAGAGTCATGGGGAAGGGATGGTTAGAAACTAAAGCAAGTGCATTTTAAAAAGCAGCTTCCACAGTTGGCTCAGAGTATGCATTTGAGATGTTTTACACATAGCTCCTATGGTCTATTTGATAGCCAGTGACTCATTTTGCATTTTAGACAAGGAATGCAGATACTCAGTGCCTTATAAATGCTCAAATTCAGTTAATATGAATCTACTATCATAACTATCCAATAGACCTTTGGAATGGTATAACACAAATTTTTACAAAGCCACAAGTTATTCTGGACACGCTCAGTTTTCTTTAGTGGTAAAATTACAGGCCATGCAATGTGTATATATGAGAGGAGGAACACTGAAGGTATCTCAGGTGCCATTTATTCTTCTCAGTGACTGGACACCAAGTGGAGTGATTTCTGTACGTCTAGGAGAGTAACTGAAGATAGTATCCATGGTCCAAGGTAACCTGGGTTGCTTCTGCAGATATCTATTTACATTATTGACCACACATTTGGGTGAAATGCTACTCTTTTTTTATCATAGGCTTAAATTTTATTTTTATTTCCTCTCTTGTTGTCCACTCAATCATAAATTTCCTCAAGCACAGCAATTCTAATTAAGAGTCAGTTAGGTCGTCAGGCATTGTGCTTCAGGTCTCTATGAGCTTGAGATCAGCCTGGTCTACACAGTGAGACTGTCTCAAAGTAAAATAACAACAACAACAACAACAACAAAGATCAGTTTAAAAGAAAGTGTATGTGAGTTTAATAGTCTAAAGGAGCTTGTAAAGACATGACAACTTAAAACACTGTGCCCTACTGGATGGGATTCTGGGATGAAAAGTAGTGTAGGAATCCCCTCCCCAGACACACGTATACAAAACATATAGGAGAATGAATTAAATTCAAATTTTGCTTGACCATGTTATATTAAATTGCTGTGTGTGTGTGTGTGTGTGTGTGTGAGTGTGTGTGTGTGTGTGTGTGTGTGTGTGTGTGTGTGTGAGAGAGAGAGAGAGAGAGAGAGAGAGAGAGAGAGAGAGAGAGAGAGAGAGAGAGATTGTGTGTGAAACAGACATACCAGACTGAATTAGGATGTTAAGAGTTCAGGGAGGCCCGGTGTGAGGTATAGATAGACTCTGTCTTATCTGGAACTTTCTCAGATTTGCAAAATTTCAGAGGGAACACAGACAGACCCCTCACCATGCTTCCTTGCTTCCTTTCCTATTGTGTTGAATGATAATTTAATGGCAGACTGGTATCAATGATGGGGACAATTAAAAATTAACTGACAACTATATTTCTAATGGCTTTGATGAGCAATATGGATTGATACTGTAGGATCTGCCCACTGATACCCTTTACTTAGTACAAAGCACTGACCCCTCCAACCTTCACATTTGCTTTCTGGGTCCAAAACTTACTTCTGTTGGCCCATTTTGGTTGAAGGCAATCTTTTATGAATACTTTTAAATGTCACATATATCCAATTCCTTAGCCTATAGAGGTGAGGGTGAAGCATGCGTATATTTGCTTCATGACTCAGAGAAACAATTAAGAAGGTGATCTCCGTGTAAATACCACCCACCCATCTTGCATCCTCCCATTTAAAGATGGTTGGTGTTTTCATGTAGTTAAGAAGAGGAGCTGATACTGATAAGGAAAGCCGAGGAACAAAAACACTCAAGCACAAGAACCTAGTAGGAACAAAAGATGATGCTAACAAGGCAGGTGCTGCACCCGTGCACGTGAGGATGCTCAGGCCAGTAAGCTCTGGTCTGCATCTCAGACTGTAGTTCTCAAGCCTTTGCAAGCATCAGCATCTCCAGCAAGAGTTTTTAAAATCCACACTTCCAGGGTCTACCCCAGATTTTCTGGCTCAGTAGACTTTGGATTGAGGGTGTCTCACCAATGCCTCTGTGGCACTATTGCTGCCGGTCTAGGAGGTTCCTCTTGGAGAACCACTATCCTGAAGTTAGTTTCCAAGTTTCCAGGCTGCATGGAGTTAGCTTCACAGCTCCATTCTGCTGTGAGCAATCAGTAGTTTAGGATGCAGTTCAACAAGAACAAATACAAGAATGCTCTGTTCTTTCAAACTCAGCAACTGGGAGCAAAAATAACACAGGAAACAATGAGAAGAAAACAGGAAATAAATGTCAGTTTAGGGCCTTTTTGTCCATCTCTATTCATTTTACCCTAGATCTCTCATTCATCTAAGATGATTCTGTTCTAACCCAAATGGCACGTCAGGAAAAAAAATCAATGCCTTGACAGTTTATACTCTTCTAAGCTTTAAGCTAAAACTCTTTTATAAGTAAAGTCTTCAAGGTGAACATGTATTATAGTCATTCCTGAAGGGTCACATTTAGAAGCTACTGTAGATCCATCAGGATTAGTGGATTCTAACCTAAGACTCAGGTTATCCACCTGTCTTCCACAAGCTGACTCTGTGTTTTTCAAAAAGCCGTTTAAATACTGTATGCCTCACCTTTCCTGTAAGAGAGATCATTGTACTCATATTTTATTTTATTTATTTCTTTATTGTTAGAAACACTGTAAAGAGCAACCACACTTGGGGCTTGTGCTACTCTTTAGAAGAAGGGAGACTGAAGAAATCTAAAGAACTACATGATCCTTTCTGAGCTGAAATCTTCTGTAGAATTCCTCACTTCTACCTCAAGGTCTGCCTATGTAAACAGTTAACGAGTGCCCAACTTTGTGGACTCTGTTTGACAGTTTCCACCAGAGACTCCCAGCCCTTTCCATCTCCAAACACAACAGTTGCCCACGTCAGTCTATGTTTAGGGCCAACTTGACAGTTTTGTCTCAGCGTGCCTTCTGGACAGCAGGCACACTGAGTGACAATGCAAAACTAAGAATAGCTTCGGGCCAGAATTATCTTTGCCCCAGTGCTTTTCTGTTTAAATTCTGGAGAGTGCAAACTCCAGAAATGTGTTTCTAGGATGCTGCACATAACAGAGAAGCCATTAAATGATGGGTTAGTTTAGCAGCAAATCTTTTTATTAAAATTTTTGCTTCATTTATGTAAAAACAAAACAAAGGGATTAAATATATTAGCTGGGGCAAAGCACAGGTACCAAAAGCTTCTCCCTCCCCACCTGACTACTAGAGAAGCCGAAGTTTTGAGTCATCAGTCTTTTAGGGCATCATATGTGCACCTTTTAAGAAAAGGGGGTTGAGTACTGAGAGGAAAGTGAGAAAGCAAGGCTCCCAGCTTTGTGCTTAGTGGCTGCATTGATCTCTCCATTCTGTAATTATTTTAAATACCTCCTTGTGCCACTGGAAAATAATGATAAGAATTTTATTCATACTGTATTTAAATATATGAAATGCTGTCTATGCAGTAGACACTATAAGAAGTAGTACTATGGCTAATTAGCCAACAGTTTGAAAAGCAGATGCTTGAATGGATGAGTAAACTTGGTTTGGATGTAGTTCAATGCCATGATTAGAAAAAAAAATGTAGCAAGTATGAATTTGTGCTTAAATCAGAGTTTATTGGACTCCAAACTCTAAACCTTTAACCATCATGCTATGTTGCTGTCAGCACTACACACTGCATGGCCATGAAATTACAACAAACAGAACAGGTGTCATTCCTTCCCTAGAAAACCTACATTTTAATTTCCTCTTTGTAAGTTGGCATAAGCTATGGCACAGTGTGGCATTCTTCCTAGATCTTTCATAAATCCCAGGCAATTAAAAGAAGGCTTTAATGAAACTAGCACATGTAATTAGTTGAGTAGTTTTTATATCCTCACTTCATGGGAAATGCACAGTTACTCAGGCCCATATGCTGAATTGAGCTCGTGCACTGAAATCTAAAGCTAGAGAAGCATCTAGGACACACTTGATCCAGTCAAGAAGAGAATCAGCTGTCACATCCAGCCTCCTACCAGATCTACAGGAGTGGAGTTTGTTCTTTGAGCTTTCTTTCCTCCGGGACTCCTAAGTCTCACCACACATTCTTTTTATTTGAAGATATCCTTAAGTGAACACACCTTCCAAGGAAGATGCTTCTATTCATTTGCAGATACAGTTCTGTGTCTCCATATTTATGAAATGTTAATTAGCTATCTACAGCATCTTTTCTGATTAAAATTATTTTTCATTTTAAATTGTCTTTCTCTGTCATGAGCTTAGATTTGTTTGTTTGTTTGTTTAATAGTGTGTGTATTGGTGTCACAGGATGTGTGTAGTGGTTGGAGCACATTTTGCAGAGCGTGTTCTTTCTTTCTGCCATGCAGGTCCTGGGGACTGAACTATGGTTGTAAAGCTTGTTGGCAAATGCCTTTGCCTACTGAGCCTTCCATTTGGCCCAGTTTCATAGCTCTCATCATTGTATTCATTCATATTTTCTAATCAGCATTTCTATCCAGATGAGTTTTTACATGAAAACCACATCAATATATGGTTATAATGTAATGTAAAATACAGAAAATGCAAATTAAATTTATAAAACATAAAATTTTGAAAAGAGGAAATTTTTTTATATTTTAAAGAATATAAAATAAAATTAACAAATCTTCTTCAAATTAGTTTATAAAACAGTTTGCAGTCTCGGAAAATATGAGGCCCATGCCATGTGTGCTTCTTTTTGGTGGGTGCCCTAAAGCATAAAGGACTACACTTATTAGTGGGGTAGCATATAGTTTTTCAAGTTTTTCACAGATTTTTATTTGAGGTACATCATTCTAAACACCTGTCCCAGCCCCTTCCTAGTGAGTCATATATTGAAAGTTGTCATAGGACCGTAATTTACGCAAAAGTTCAGAAAAATGTCTTCGCGAGTACTTCAAAGATGCCCCACCTGAAACTGGCAGCTAGCATGCGATCACTGCGGCCTCACAGTCACTTGCTGGAGCTTCAGCCATCTACTTGTCAGATAATTTTCTAATTCTCGTTATGACTGAGGAATGAGGAGGGAGAAAAGAGACAGGAAGATGCTTTGCCCTGGGAAGGAACACAATCGATCTTCGGGGACTTCAAAGCAGAACGATTATCTCAGCCACAGGGGCGAGCTGGCGTCCCTTTGTGAGGCATTGGTGTCACGTGTGTCAGACATCGACAGGAATTTAGAACCTAGCCTTACTAATCTTGCCGTGGTGCCAGGATATTTCTGTCTCCATAATATATTGATAATATTATTGTAATGAGTTGGCTGGTGACTCACAGAGTTACAGAGAAGTTATACTAAATTTCTCTGAGGGGACAATGCTGGAAACTTCTGAATTAATATAAGCATGTTTCACACTCTTTTCATGTCAACAGTCGTCTACACAGTTCATTGATACCAGCTCGTGCTCTGTAGTGTGAGTCACTAATTCCCTGGTGTTAAAAAGTACTTAACACACATGTATGGGTGTCTGAAATACATAAAAATTCTTTCCGGTGATATAAACTTAGGTAAGTAAACTTCTGATTTGGGGCTATTTTCCTTGAAAATTATTGTAGGTGACCATTTTTGAAACTACTTGGCCAATGCTGGCATTTCCCTTTCAGTTAAGAATGTGCTTACTCATCACAGACAGGTCTTAACCATGAGGAAAATCCTATGCAATTCACTCACTCAGTGTGTGTTAACTTTGTAGATCTTTAGGATCACAGTATACCTGCCTCCCACTGAATTCTTGCTTGAGAAGTGTTTTGTTGGCTACAAGTCCCTTTTTTGTAGTGCAGCCATATTGCATGAAGCACATCTGATAATACTGCCTGCTATCATACAGGAAGCGTCAAATATATGTGACCTCTTCAGCATTTTTCAAGGGACAGACCACTATGGAGGCTGAATCTTTTGTATCTTTTCTCTCTCTTCCATGGTTGTCTCCAACTGAGCTTTATACTGGCTATCTTCCAGTGGTTGAGGTATAGAAAAAATGGAGGATGGTAGCTAGCAGAGTTCACCTGCCATGTCGTGAGCACTCATAGGAACTGGGTGGGCTGCATCCTAAGGAGGCACAAACTGGTGTCCTGTCTTGTAAAACTGTAAAATGATGGTTGCCAGTCCTTCCAGCAGGATAGATGGTGTGAGTCATCACATTCTATAGCAGTTCTCATTCCAGGCTGATCTTAATGTTATGGTTGGTTAAGTATTATTGATGAACTAATCATGTTCCTAAAATAACCCAATTACATTCGTTAAAAGGGATTCTTGAAAAAATAAACAGAGCATCTTCTCATAGAGGCTGTGCAAAAAGCCAGAAGCAGTCACTGTTTGCCAAATTTGTTTTACCGTATTGTACACACATATCTTCTGCACACACATCAAATCATGTGTTTACTGTAACTGGGGGAAGGTAGTAAGTAGATGAAATTACTTAATGCATAATAAAAGATTATGGACAAATTCAAAAACTAGGCACTTAGGTTTTTATCAATAAGCTAAATAACAATGGGAGAACTGAGACATATAAAGCAATTAAAATTGAATATGAGGCAATTTAAATATCAGTGGACAGGGCTAGATTCTGAAGTCATGTTTACACAACACTCAGTGCAATGCATTTGGTGGCAAAGCTGTACTATATATCTAGGAGAAATGGTAACTGGGTAATTATTTTTAACTATTTGGCGTTTGTTTCTGTGTCGTTAGACTTTTGATTTTTGCTTCTAAACAACAAAGATCCATTGAAAAACACTTCTTACCCTATGATTTTCACAAAAATCACAAGTCCCATTGTGTGTGGCATGAATAATATCACATCATGTTAGTACTGGACATGAATCTCTATGGCAGCAAAATTTTAAAAAGGATCACATTTATTTTAGTATCATTATTAAATTATTCTGCTGCATCCAAGCAGATCACCTTAGTTTTGTTAAGGCTTAAATCTGCTGTCCATTAGAATATTCTGTACACTTTTTTTATGTAATTACAAAAACACAAATCACTGCCTCCAGGCGATGGTGTCCCAAACCTTTAATCCCAGCACTCCAGGAGGCAGAGGCAGGCAGATCTCTGAGTTAGAGGCCAGACTGGTTTACAGAGTGAGTTCTAGGACAGCCAGGGCTACAAAGAGAAACCCTGTCTTGAAAAAGCAAAAGAAAGAAAGGGAGAAGGAAAAAGGAAGGGAGGGAAGAAGGGAGGGAGGGAGGGAGGAAGGAAGGGAGGGAGGGAAGAAGGGAGGGAGGGAGGGAAGAAGGGAGGGAGGGAGGAGGGAGGGAGGGAGGGAGGGAGGGAGGAGGAGGGAGGAGGGAGGAGATCATGAGCTATTCCTTTACAGTTTTAGGTCTTCTGTTCCTTTATAAAATATCTGAACATTAGGATGGGGAAATGACTCAATGGATCAAAGTCCTTGCTGTGCAAGTGTGAGGAAGCTGAATCAACTACTCAATGCCTCCATAAATGTCGGGTGGACAGCACAAGTGTCTGGAGTCTCAGCACCCACAATGGAGCACTAGAGAATCCCTGGATGCTCAAGAGCCAGCTAGCTAGGCATACTAGAATGGGATGACAAGAAAGACACCTTGTCTCAAACAATGTGGAAGGTTAGGACCCACACCCTAAGATTTCTCTCAGACATTTACACATGTACCATAGCACAAGTTCCCATACTCATACACACAGATGAATACACACACACCTACACATGCATCTAAACACACACACACCACACAAAAATAATACCTTTTCTTCATGTGTAATGCCTGATACACTTTGTTACACGTATAATCCCAGCACTGTTAGAAGGTAGAAGCAAGATAATTGCCATGAACTTCAGGCCAGCCTGGACTACATAACGAGCTTAAGCCCAGCCTAGACTACTTGGTAAAATTTTCTCTCAATGTGAATATCAGTACTTCCATTCATAAAAGTAGTTTATGCATGGAACTTAAAGCTAATAATAGTTTTCCTCAGCAATTAGAATAAAAATAACATTTTTGTCACAAAGGAAGTGGAGGCAGGCAACATGACGTACATAGTGTTCTTTGGTATTTGCATAGCAGTGTATGATTTGTTAAGTCTTTTTTTGTCTCTTTCTAAGAGTACCACAACAATCTGAGATACCGATTTTGGCAAAAGAAAAAAAAAAGAAATAGTGTTATTCAGCTATTCTTTGAGTGACAGTTTGATTATAGAATGTGCCATTTCATTTTACCTTCAATCTACAGATTTTAAAGTGGATTTCTTTCCAACCCATAAATATAACAATTAGAGTTTCATTCAGATGATAACATGTATGGAGTCAAATACATATTTCATATTTGTATGTGAGGGTAGACATCCATGGCTGTCATTATAATGATCGACATGCATGCTTATTTCTAGGTTGCTAAAGGCTGAAGTGAATGTTAAATTGTTGTTAGAAGTTTGGGTATATCCTACATTGTGAGTGGCTTTTAGTTAGTCGTAATTGTTCAATTTCAAAATGTAAATAAATAAAAGGAGTGACTAAGTTGATTAAGATTCAAAACAGAATGAGTGGGCCTGGGTCTATAATTCAGCAGGGTGACACATGTCTTGCAAACATGAGGGCCTATGTCTGCTTTCAAACCCCAAGAGAAATACACGAGAAGAAGTTAGCCTCCACAGCCTCTTCTCCTTCATTTAAAAGACATTATATTTGTTCCTCTGTCAACTATGCCACTGTGCAGTTCTTCTGAACTATACCCCAATATCTTCTACATTTTGCATTTTAGGCTTTACCTTAACCAAGGATAGGGAGAAACACTTTTAAAAAAAATGGTATAAAGTCTCTTTTCACTACTTCTTAGGAAGAACAGATCTCATGCTTTCACTTCTATGTCAAGCATCAGAGTGGTTTAGATCCTGTCACAGGTGTGCAACAAATGGCACATTTGACTTTGTATGAGCTTTAGGCAAAGTTCAACAAAGTGGACCATTGCCTCCTCATTTATGGACATTGTCCTTTTAGTTTTGTTGATCTGTTTACCGTGCTCTCCTGGGTTCTTAGTCTTCTTTCATAGCCTGACAGTGTTTATGTTTCTGGTTGCTCTTCTGTCTCCACTAAGCATGTTAGAGTGTTACTGGGGTTGGGTTGTTCTGCACACTTTCCTTGCTGCTTTCAGTCAACCACATGGCATCCTTAAGTACATTTCTTCATGATTTTCCTCTGTCACATTAGTTGTATCCTATATCTAATTGTGTGCTTACTTTGCTTAGATGTCCAGCTGGTACTCATGAACTGAAGAGACCATTGGATAACTTCATTTTGTCCCACATGCCCATTATTTCCTCAGAATCTTGCTTCAGAGTTTATACCACTGAAGCCTGCTGTGGGAATCAGACATCTCCAAGCTTTCCTAGAGAGCACTTGCTGCTCAGCCTCAGCTTCTATTACAGCAGCAGCTACTCTGTGTAAAGCATATGAGGCAGTGCTGGTCACTCATGGATGGGGAGGAAAACCTTTCTGACCATTGGAACTATGCAGATACCCATACACAGGTTGCTCAACATTTGATCAACATTTGTCTACTTCTTGGAAAACTTCTTATCAGATACGTTTCTTGTTTGTTATTTGCAAAAGGTTTTCTGTTTTTGATTGGCTTGGTTTTTGTGTCTCTTTCCTTGCATGGTATGAGTGTGAATAAAATCTGTGTTAAGTACATGAACGTTTGCTTGATTGTTTACTCATCCATTCATTATCATAAATACATAGCAAGGACCTTCCATCTTCAGGGATCTGTGCTAGGCACGGAGAGATGATTAACGTGCACATCCTGCTCTCCAATGATCACAGTCTTGAGATGAAAGAAGGTAAATAAACAATTAAAGTATGGTGTGCACTCAACAACAGACAAGGCTGTGATTAACTCCGAGGGGAATGTGGAGTTTTAGGAATCTTAGTGGATTCAAGATTTACTTGGACTTTAAATGATGGATGGGATTTTACAGGTAAACAAACACTGGGAAAGTAGTAGAAATTTCCAGATGGAGATACTAACAGATGTCAAGGCACAGTAGTGTGCAGTACCTGAAGAATATCTGCAAATATTTGTTCTATCAGGAGTATAGAATGTGAATGTAGAAAGGAATATGTGCTGGAAAGATGGGCAATAAGAGCCTGGTGTTGCCATTGGGAAGCTTAGATCACCTCCTCTGGTAAGACTAATAAATGTGGGTAGTTTCTATGCAGGTGCAAGATACGTTTATGTTTTTATTTTAGAAAGATGTTTTATTCTAAGAAATATAGATATGGGACTTAAAGGTCAGGAGACAAGTTAGGAGCCAATAGGAAACAAAAGCAATGGTGAAGACTTGAATGATGTCAGTATAGGACCAAAGGAAACAATGCACAGTAGGAAACGAAGTCGGAGGCGAACTTGGTTTTATCAGTAGATCTATGTGAATGCCCAATGATTCAGCCTGCAGATAGATTAGAGAGGATGATGCCGGGGCTGCTATTTCTGGACACTGGGCCTCTGGGGTAACACTAACCAAAAATAGAGGATGCAGAAAGGAGAGAAAGTTCATAGGGCGTGACAGTCAGTTATTAAACAGAGTGCATTGAGTAAGTTTATCTACTGAGCCACTGGGCTTGAGACTCCATGTTTTGGTTTTGGTTTGTGAGTTTTGGAGGTTTCTTTGTTTAGTTGTATTTATTTTGTTTATTGCCAGTTTTTGAATGGATTTAGTTTTAGACTCAAATTGGATGATTCGTAACAATTCAAAGGAATAGGAACTATCAGAATGTCCTGGTTTGTCACTAACTGTCTTATGAGCTTTTGGATCATAATTTCTGTCATACTGATACTGGGCTTGCTTTGTCTCCCCAATTACCTCCATACTTCCAACCTTCTGTAACATATCTTGTATTGCAGATTCCAGGTCTTCATATATGAACACAAAGAATAATAGAATTCTAGGTTTGGGGAGGAGGTAGGTAATTCAAATCAATTCTTTAGCCCTCAGTGATCTGAGTCAACAGTGAAGGCAGGTTTAAGGGTTTGCTGGAAATGGAGCCATAAGTTAATGTTGGAACAACCACTGAACTTAGAAGCCCTAGATTGTACCATTTAGTATTGACCTAGTCCTCAACATATAGTCCAGAGTCCCCCGATTTTGGTTCTTCTGTGGTCCTAAAAGCTGTGTAACTTCGGGCAATTGTAGGAGACAGTTCCTCGTTTGTTAACTGTTCTCTTGGTGTACAAGGTCCTACAGCATAGGAGTAGACTTAAGTAAGGGAGAACGCCAAAAGATGGTACCATCTGTCTGTGGCCCTTCGGGGGATTTAGCATGAGTTAACACACCTCTTGCTAACACTCTCGTGACTTGATCTTTTCTTGGGAGACACCCAGCCCTTACTCTTTCCTGAATTCATATTCTTTCTATTAAACTCAGAAATCAAAAGCAGAAGCAGACAGAGTAAAGTGATTGTAAAGCAAGGGGGTCAGCTACAATTCTGACTTATATTTGCACATCCTAGGGGTTTAAACAAACAAAATGAGTGTTCATTGCTGATTCATGTTTTGATTTAGGGTCTTGGATCCTTGTCTGCCTCAGTCATGTGATATGCACCATGGTGGCTTTCATCATATAATGCATTCTGGGCTCTCCTAAATCCGAAAGCACTTTATAAAAGTAAAACCATAGGTCTCATCTCTCTGATGAAGAGAGCAAGGCATAGAGAGGTTTTACAAAGTGATACAACAAATAAAGGAGGAAAAAGAATCCAGGATCATTTTTTTTTTTTTTACTCTGCATTAAATGATGCTCTCTCTTATGCTTTTCTGTTGTCAAAAGCCCTCTCTCCATTCTGTATTGTTGGGTCATCATCTCCTATAGTTTGCACAATATGGTGTATTATGGATTGCTCACAAAGCAGCCGATATGAATTCTTTATAATGGATTTGTTCTTTTCAATTTTTTTTGTCATCTTTGGGCTTAATAGAAATAGTTCAGCATGTTATATTGTGTGATCTGTTCCTAAATAGATAAAAGATTTCTGTGTTTTGAAGGAAACATTTATATTGGTTCATTTGCTGCATTGCCTGCAGGAACGTTAGTCTGTAGGAGGAAAACAACTGTTTCCTGACAAAATCTTCCTTGACTCCCTTAGAAACTCGTATTTCAACAGTAAAATAAAGAGAGGTAATCCATAAACAATTAAAGCCTGATGTCTTCAAGAATGTTTACCATCCCGCAGACAAGCTATGTAAGATCAGGAGGCACAGGGGTTTCTTTTTTCTTCTTCTTTTTACTTGTAGAATGGCTCTCCCTAATTTATTTCCCAGACCTTTAGCCATGCAAATGAGAGGGAAGGCATTTTTCTCCATACACACTTCCTGGCCTGCCCTGAGCCACTAGCATAACCACAGTAGAAAGAGAGCAGTGCACTTCCCTGTAAGAAATGAAACACCACTGTCCACAATGTGCAAAGGACTGTGAAATTGGAAGTGTGTCCCTGGAGTGGCTAAGAAAAATAATAATAAGTGGCAACTCTCAACAATCTCTTGGCAAATAATCAATTATCTTCTGAATTACTATACAAATCTACAGTGAATTTTGCCGGCCCATTGGGGGACGGCTTCCACACAGGAGCCAGTCACTTTAAATAGAGGGGCTGGTTTCAGTTTGTGCCCAGGTTGCCTCCAAATTAACAGCCACTGGCCTGTGAGCTGGCACGATGCAGTCTCAGAGCGCACATAATCGAAGCTCTGAACTGACTGGAAATAGTAACTGCATTCCAGCAGAAATATGTGGCCTGTTGCATTTTGTAGTTACAGTGTTGGTGTAGAAAGCTTAATTTTTAAATCCGGGGAAGCAACTGAGGTTGCCTAGGTTTGCTGGGGGCAATGCTATGGATCCGAGTTGAGTTTGTTTGGCTCACTGATAATTTTAGAGGAATTTAAAGAAAGAAACAAAACTGACAAGGAATGTTTGGGTACTGACTGTCCATATAAAGAAACTTGTGGAAATGTAGATTGCCTTGGAAGAATACCTATGATTAATATATCGATGGCTCAATGAATTTTTTCTATCTGTAAAAATTTAAATGAATCATATAACTGGAATTAATACATAATATGTTTTTAGAACACCCTAGAAATGTGGACCTATGGAGATATATAAAAATCCTCAGAATCTATATAGCTGGAGGAGAATTGCAGAGGAGGAAGTTTGTGAACCCAGCTGAAGGAGAAGGTGTAAAGGAAGGAAATCCAAGAGACCTCTTCTGTTTTCGCGATTGTTGTTTGTAAGGGGCAAAACTTGCCATCATTAAAATCTTACTCGAGTTAGAAGTCCACTTAATGCAGTACCCTGGAGAACCATGCCTTTAGTTAGTAAGGCTCACATCCCTTCTTCACAGTGTCTTCCCTTCCCTGTATCTCAGCATTCTCAACCACACACAGATGCACACAGATGCACGTGTGTGTGCCTTTGTGTAATTGCACCTGTTTTGTGGGTGAGAAGTAGGTGGTGAGTGCTCAAGATGAGGATTTGCCAAGTCCTAAGTCACTAATCAAAAAAGCAAGCTAACTCGTTCATCTTCCCCCTATTTACCACTCCTGCCTCAAGTTCAACAATATACATACTCATTTGTTCTCCAGACAAGAGCGAGGGCTCAGTGGTTCAGAGCATATGCTTCTCTTGCAGAACACCCAGGTTTGCTACCTGGCACCACAGGGCACATCACAATTGTCTGTAACTCCAGTTCCAAGGGATCCAACATCCTCCTCTGACCTCCCCAGGCAGCAGGCATGCACAGGGAGCACCTACACACACGTAGGCAAACACCCACACATATACAATAAAAATCAACAAATCTTTTTTTTTTAAATCTTGTCAAAGTTGTGAATACAGACTCACACCAAGAAGAGGACAAAGAAGAGAAAAGAATTTAATGTGGAATCGAGTCTTCACCCTTCTCTCTCCTGTTTTATCCATCTTCAGAGGGCTCCCTTTTTACCATTAGCTTAGCAATTCTTTTTATGTTCCTTTCTCTACTTTCCTGATTCCCTTGAATGACACCACACTAGACACAGTTTTGCTTGCTGCCCCTTGTTACTAAGGCCACTTGTAAAATCACAGGTCAGACTAACTAGCCATAGCCAGTCCACTAGAGGTGAAAATCTTCACTGGGTTGTGGTGTGGAATACTACAAGAAATTTAGTTTTGCCTTGACTTGGCTTTTTCTCAACTTATGAAGGATAGAATATTCTCTGTATCTTGTAGGCATTATTAATTGATATGTTGTCAGCACTTCCATAAATATTTCTATACTGTAGTGATTTTTTTTTTTTTGCACTGAAATGTATGCTGACAATTCAGCACATTCTCAACATATTACATCAGATACCGTCAGGGAGAAGGGACTGAGCCAACCTGCACATCAATTCTTTCCTGCTCGAATTACATTGTGCTGCAATGAATGCTTTTATGAATATTTAGGATAATATGGCACCATAGAACCATTTAGACTACTCAGAGTTCTTAAGAGAACTGATAAATCTCTGAAGAGGGAGTTGACTGTTTTCATATAATCAGATTAAAATTTGTGACAAGTCAATTTTTCCTTACTCCTTTTTAAAAGTTCATTCTATTTTCTTTCTATTCTATTGAAAATAATATTCTTACTCATTAGTACATCATAATTGCATATATGCCTACTGATGTTTATTTTTTATCTCAGTGTTTTGATACCATGGCTGAAATTTGAGTTTTAGCATTGCCCACACTAATAAACATCCCAGATACTGCAGGGACACATCCAATTTAGGGAAAACAAAACAAAACGAAACAAAAAACCCCTCTGATATGTGATAGTGAACAAGCAGTATCTAATTGTCATTGCCAGAAATATTTTGAGACTTAGCCTGCTGTTTCCCAGAACTCATTTTATTTCTAGCTCTTCGTACTAGTTATCAGAATTCTTTAGAGACTCATTGAGATTCTCCTCTGTGTTAACCTGAGAAATGGGTGTTCAGTACATCTGACACTGGCTTTCAGTCAGTGTCTTGGGATGGTCCAGTTGATTTCCTAGACCTTCCAAGGTTGCTCTCTCCAGGAGTGTCTCATCCCACTTCCCAGCACAGTAGAGTATACTGGTTGTTTTATACATGGGAATACCTTGGTAATGTATGTAAAGAACACTTTGGGTATCCCTGGGGCCAGAATTTCATAGTAACTGATGTGGGCAATTAAAATAAATATATTAATTTGTTTCAAATCATCCTGTAAATGGTAGCTATGACATTTCATAAGCATACACTTTAAATATCTTCCAGAAGCACTTCCTCGAGATATTTCCTGTTTTGTATTACTCTGATTTTCATTCTATTGTTTCCCAAATGTTAACTTCAGCAAATTATGTACCATTCTTCTTTTAAAATTATTTCCTTGTGGTCATCACAGAATATGTGAGTAGTCCAAATAGGAAAAAAAAAAAAAAACACCGAAAATGATGTTAGAGCATTGGATCCAGGGGTTGGAGGTTCTTTGTGACTCGGTAGCCAGACTGTTTTGATTCCTTCCCTGCTGTGAAATATGTTGGCCACTGAGCGTTGCTGGCTGAATGTTCAAGGACACACAGAACAACGTAATCAAGTGTGAAAGAATTGATGCTTGTAGCAAGTGTTTCTTCACTCTCTTTTCACTGATGGTATCTGAGGACATGAGAGAAAATATGGGGAGCAATTTCCTAAGAAGATCTGTTAATAACTTCACTATACCCATGTGCCCTAGAGAGGAGACCTTTTGGATTGACCTGCTGGGTCTTAGCACTCGATCCTCTCTATAGAGGTCAACTTTCCACAGACAACTAGGAGATGCCTAAGGACAGCCTCTACTTATTAAGAAAAGACAAAAAATAATACCACTAGCAATGTCCACAGCAAAGACTACCCCAGGAATATCTAGTCAGCAGAGGGCACATTTATTCCTTCTAAGAGAGTCCTGGGATTTTTTTTTTTTTTTGAGGGGGGGAGATGCTAATGATTTCTAGTCCATTTTCCTTCTTTCCTTTAGTTCCTTGTCAAAGAACCACTAGAAGAGGCAAGTAGTTTTGCTACAGCCCTCTCAGCGTGTTCATTTGTATTAAACCCAGGAAGGTCAGCCCTACCTACAGTTTATGCTTCATCCTTAACCTCTCAATCACAAGATTACCATATGTACATATATCATTTTCTGAATCTTAAATTGAATATATTCTGACTTCCCCATCCTTTGCATATTTGTGAAATATTTTCATTAAGTGTGAATGATTCTCCTTGGATTCTACATTCCTAAAATGCCTAAGGAACTCTGCTTCCCTCTTACCATAGTATCTGACTTAGTAGAAGCTTTCATTGCAGGTCACATGGAGGCCTCTGTTAATTGGACCATTTTCTCTTGTGTCTTATTTGGCTGCTTTAGAATTCTTCTTGAGTTTTCAGCTTCACACAAGAATCTCTGTCAGATTCATTTTCAAAAGTCTCTCTCTCTCTCTCTCTCTCTCCTCTGACTCTGTCTTTATAACTCTTTGTCTCTTTCTGTTTCTGCCTCTCTTTCTCGTGTGTGTGTGTGTGTGTGTGTGTGTGTGTGTGTGTGTGTGTGTGTGTGTGTGGTGTGTGTGTGCATCTTACAGCCTCATCCTTACCTCTCTCCCAAAGCTATGAGAATGTCTCTTATGACACATTCTATGCATTTTACCAGTATTTTTCATTCAACGTTTTTAGTGTCTGTTTTCAGGCCAGTATTTTGCCACTTTGAGAATGATTGTATTATCCCTGCTAATTAGATGTTTGAAAGTGACGAAGTCTGTTACAATAGAGTTCTATGGTAGCTTCGAACTGAAATGAATTACTGCTGTGGATTAGGAGAAAAGTGAACTCCATGTGAAAATAGCCTCAGATTCTGTCTTTATCAGGAATATTCTTCTTTTTGGAAGTTTCTCTCCCTTCATCATCATAAGGAATGCAATGCGCTTTTGCTACTCATTTGTGTGTTTTCTCTTCCCTCCTGGAGTGGGGTCCAGTAAAAGTCAGATTCTTTGGGTGGACAAAAGAAAAATTCAGGTTTCTTATTGTTTGCTTTCAGTCTATTGGACTTTTAAAGATGGCCTTCTATTTTCCATTTACAGCATATATCTGCTTATCCGTATACCCTCAGATCAATAAAGAGTAGATATTAAAAGTATCTGTAGTGGGCAACAGCTGGAATCATGCCAAGTCCCTTTACATTTTAAATTCTTCTTAGGCTGCAAAGGCAGATGAGGCCGACTTCCCTTTGGACTCAGCAGGCCAGTTTTACTATGATAAGGGCACAGCTATTTTAAAAAGCAGTGCTTGACAGTCTAGCTCCAGCAAGCATCCCTACCCTGTGAAATAGTACAGAGGGGCCTGCCTGCTTCCTTATTGATGAAAGAGAGAGAAATAATGCCCGCTAGAAGCAATTTTAATGATTCTGTAGTTTAGCTTCCAACGTTCCAGTAGATTTCGAACCCAAACATGCTTGCCATACCTCGTGCCCCAGTTTTTCTCATTGGGGAGGTGGAGACAGCCTATTCTACTCAGGCATGGCACACAACAGAAATTTAGCCTGAAGAACCCCTACAGGATTGGAGTCTGACTTTGTGAACTACAACTAAGGGTTTGTTCTAAAACCTAACTACTCTGAGCAGACCTGCAGCCTTTCAAGTTTTAGGCTTTTATGGACTCCTTTCCTGTTTTTCTCTCACTATTTTATTACAAGCAGGAGTTTTACTTCCAGTATGGCTTTGACTTAGGGTAACATGTCATAACACTTATCTGAATGCTTCTGGCTATTTGGGACTCTTGATGGATAATGAATAGTATATGGTAATCACTTATCAGCATCAAGAAGAAACTTAAGCAGTCTCAAAATTGAGTCTCTCCCAAAATTGGGTATCTCTGGGGGTTAAAAGTCAGCAGCTACGGGGTAATATTAATTCATGAGACACTAAACTTATTTACTCTGTACGTGAACAGACTTGGGAGGTATGTTTGATGGCTAATGCTAGTTCTGAGTTTGATGACTTGCAAAAGGAAGTCTACTTACTCCTAATCTGGGTCATTTGATTCCAAATAGTCTTCTTAACCTCGATCTAATATGAATAGTTAAAGGACTTGCTATAAAAGATCTTGAAGAAACAATGAAACACTCCTTAGCTCAGGCCACTTATGCTGTAAGTACCTCCGGAATATTAGTGAAATCCGAAATGCCTTTCCTGCCTGGAGTGTTTAGAGAAGGGACTTACTTATCCTTGCAAATGTAGATCTATCTGGACCTGTGGCTGTGTGCATTGTAGTGGCTGTTTCATTATGGTAGGCATCGCAATCATTTAGGCTTAAAGCACATTTTTTCTTTTTCTTTTCTTTCTTTCTTTCTTTCTTTTTGTATGTGTGTCTCTGAGATGCTGAGATATGTGCGGAAGAGACTCTGAGACTTAAACTGTTTTCCAACCCAACATATCAAAATGGCTTTTTAACTAGTGAGTTTTAGAGACATGGTTGTTGTCTCAGTACGGTGGATACAAACAACCAGTGACACAGGCTCTTGGTCAGAACTCGGGGGTCGAGATTAAGAGTCTGCAATAAGTCTGGCGTATGTGATCCTTCCAAACTGTGTGTATGGTTTGTGAACTGAAAACCCAACACATGCGCTTGCCGTCTTCTTCCTGTCACGCCTTACCACACCATCTAGAAATGATTTGATAGTATGTCATCTTGTATCTTGTCTCTGCCATTGGACTATCCTTTTATTATTATGATTTTTTTTTATCTCTGGTACTTGGCAGAGATGGGTGATTAATACATGAGAGCTCCACTGACCGAAGGAGGGGGAACCATGTGGACTGTCATCAGCACCCAAACTCATGTGGTTTGTTCACTGTTAGATACTTGGCTTAAAGAAAGTCAGAGCTTGAGCTACTTTATTTCCTAACTGGAAAAAACACTTCTTAGAATGGCATAAAATGTCTTGTGTGTATACACGTATATACCTGCTGGCAAATGAATAAAATATCCCCACTTATTTTTCCCCTTTTCCCATTTTTAAAGTAGGATGACAAAATCTGAGAGCCCATGAAAGAGAATGTAGAGTTCAGTACTGATGCTTTTGGGGGTGAGTGGAAGCCTGATTAATATGTCAGCATCTTCATCAATAACGGACGTCTTTTAATTTCAGAGTACCTAGTACTATCCCGAACTTCACTCCAAGTCATTAGATTCCTGCCTGTAAATAATTAGAATTTAAAAGGTACTTTTGATCATTTTGATAGATCTGCCTTCAAACACAAATGAATAAATATACAAGGTTCAGAATTGCAATCACTGTAATAGTTCTAGGAAGGGAATGGAATCAGTACTGAAAGGAGGAGTAGGGTGTATTAATGAAGCTCTACAGGAAAGCTCCTGTTGTCTATGGCGTTCTAAATCCTCAAGATTATTCAGGGGTCAAGTGCCCTGCCTATTTAGAGTGAGCCCCCTTGAGCACCACACGGTGCAGATTTGCCTTCTATTCTTACTAATACTTGGCTCCAGGTCCGCAGACATTTATGCAAACCTAAGTCCATAATCAGGGATTATTTGGATGACATTAGACAAGAAGCATTTAAAAAAAAAAAAGCCAATGCCTTTCCTTTATTTTCAAAATACAAGAAAGAGGGAAAAATAGTCTGAGAAAGTATATTTGAACTCTACTGAAATTATTAAATTTCAGGAGCCACAATTTCCCCATTTTTATTTGCTTCCATCATGCACATATTGCTAAATTGGTAGAGGATTCTATCTGCCTCATATTGATTGAGACCATATACATATTTTAAAATTGAGTACTTGAAATAGATAACTTTCTGACACAAAACATAAGCCAGTAATATTTTGAAACATTAATACAAATTAATGCCTTAAAGTAATCAACAAATCACCAATAAATTAAAGCTAGTATCTGATTCTAGAAAAGGACAATGCTATAGTTGCCGATTTGCTTTTAACAGAAACAATGAGAGATAAAACTTCAAAGAAAGGGAAATATTATTTTTAGTTTGATATTAAAATGACAGCTCTTTCTATTTTTAAGCTGTTTGGTGATCTCATAGTAAGCAGACATTTTAATAGGAAGAGAGAACACACAGAGCTTCCTCAAACCTGGCCTAGCTCCTACAATGGTATAGAACAACTGTTATGAACTGGCTTACCATGTGCCAGGTGTTGCGCTAAGTACACAACATGCATCAGCTTACTTAACCTTCAAAACAGCCTGTAGGATCGGTGCCATTTTGCAGATGAGAAAATCGTGGTTCAGAGAGACGAATTACAATGCCAGAAGTCAGAAGATGATAAGTGGTCAAGTCAAAGTTGGGAGTCTAAAATTTGGCTCCAAAATATCTCTTGATGACAATCAGGATGTATTGTGTGGATGAAGACAATCCTTAAATGTTGATTGAATAAAAGTGAGTGAACATTCCTCACAGGTTGTTCCCACCTTCAGGTGTCCAGAAGGTATCCTGGAGCAAGAAGTACTTAGAGCTGGGTTGGTGTGCGTTGGAGGTCTTCTCAGAGGATGTCTTTGAATGTTTCTTTTCACAAGTCTTTTGAAGCCCTTTAGTTATATGACCATTGAAGATAGGTACCTTCATTTATTTTACACAAACTTCTTTTCAAATTAATGTACGTTTGTTTAATGTGAATCTCTGATAAAAAATAATGTGTTAGAGGAAGAATGTGTGTTCAAAATATTCAGGTCAATGGGGAAAAAATCACTTAGTATTCTTTTGCAATATAGTAATTGGTCAAGTCTTGCATATATTGCTCTTTGATAGTTCATTTGGCCAAAATTCCATTTTTGAACTTCTATCCAGTAATGTAACTGAAATTGATAGGCATTCTGTAAGTGGAAATAAATAAAAGTTACTCAGGAAATACAGAAATGAAAGTGTATAGAAATTCATAGTACATTTTTGGGACCCAGATATGGGACAGTAAATATTCACTTCCTTTTTTTTTATTTTCTCTTAAGCAAGCCAGATTAAGTGAACCTCTTAAGCAGAACACGTTTATTAACCTAAGTAAGAATGTTTTACTGTGTAAATGTTTAAACGGAGCTATTTTGCGGCTGCCCATGTTTGGATGAATATATTTACGTATAACTAACTTGAAAACAGTCAAATTATCTAATTTTGTAGGAAAAATGTATTACAGTTGTGTAGGGAAATCCTATTCCTAAGCAAAGTGCTAATTTCCTGTGCTCCTTCCAAGCACTTTCCGTTTGGTGGCAGTCTGCTAATGGGTGTGATTCTGTGCTCTTCTTTGCTTTTGTAGAAATCTCCTTCTCCGAATTGTCTGACACTAAGTGATCTAAATGTTTAAATACAGGCAGAAAAGCTGTTATTTTTTATTTAGCTTTTACTGTGTAATGGAATTGGTGACAAGATTATTTGCTAAAATGTTATTTTGTATCTTGATGGGTGTTCTCTCTAAAGGACGCCAAGCAATGTGCTCTAAAGGGGACATATGAGCTGTGAATGGAGGGGCAGATGACCTCCGTTCAAACACAGCCAAGTAGTCATTACCAAAGTTTTAGGTAATTTAGACTGCTTGACTGGAAGCATGACGGCAGTAATTGTGGGTGTCTGTAAAGAATAACTGAGTTTTGATCAATGAGGAGACTACGTGCTCTTTGAAAGAAGTATATATTATGAGGTATATGTTTTTCTTGAATTAAATCCTTTAAATTGGCACTTTGCAAACGTCTTGGCACCTCTAGCTTCCCAAATGTCTTAGCACTAACAATAACATGATCTGTTGTTGCGTATTGTAAATCTGTTTGACTCCAGGAGAAGGACTTACCATCAGCAGGCTTGTCACTTGGTCAGAAAGAACTGAGCTTGGACTCTACCAAGGTTGTCACTAGCTGTGTGAGTCCTCTGGTCACCGGCAGAGTGCTAACAGCACACACACACACTTTCTTTAGCAGAGGTTAGCTGTCCTTTGTAAAAGGAGTACCTCTATTATTGCATAGGGAACATAAAAGTTGCCAACTCTTTGGGGTAACGTCTTCAGGCAATCCCTTAACCTTGTCACGTTTCTCAACCACAGTGAATTCCCAAAATCACTGGCTTCTGAATAGTAGAGACTTTTGTTTTGAAACTAAGTCAAAGTCAGACCATGAATTTAAAAGTGGCAAAGAAACAAAAGACATTTTTTTTATTGTTTGCCAAGAAATAATTAACTGCAATGTCTGTACGTCCTTTTGGGGCTGGTATGGTGTCTTGTTCTCTACTGAGCTCAACTTAAAATGCCAACGAACTGTCCACCATAGTTAGAGCTCTAAAGGGCAGAAACCATTTCTATAGCTCCTGTATTGAAATAGCACACACACACACACACACACAAATATTGGCAGGGAATTAAGCCCTAAATTCTGTCATCTACAGTGTACTTATCTGATAGCACTAGGCATCCCAATGTGAAATTTTATGTTGCAAGGCCCCCTTTCTAAAGCCTGGGTATTTTATTCTTAGGAAACCCTACAATCTTTAGCTATAAACCAACTTCTTCCTTTTACCAAGGTTACAGAAGCTTGCTAGCTTGGTTGACCATTTGTCTATGCCTTGTGAAAACAAGACGTGGCTACCGGCAAGAGAGACATAATATGAAATAGACATTATATGAAGTAGACATTATATGAAAATCGGGTAGAATAACTTAAAATACATAAATACTACATAATGTAGCATATGTGATACTTATGGAATATTCTGTATATTCATATATACCATATATGTAGCATATTTGATCATCTAATAACAATCAGGGAATCGCCATGTATTATTTTCAAATGTAATCCATCAGCAATCATAATTAGCAGTAAAAGCAATGGCTTTACCATAAAAGAAATGTGTTCACCACAAGTAATTAAATCTCAAGTCTCCTTGCCATCCTGCCTCCAATTCCTCCCTCCACAACTTGCCGTATGTAATGGAGTAGGTACATCTGGGCAATGGAATCCAATTTGTCTTCACATTCTGCCTCTTCTACTTCCTAGCTATGTGACTACAGGCGATCATGTTCCTCAAACTCCTTTTGTCAGTGTGGCAATGAGGTTTAATGAGATAAGTGATGGGCAAATTAGTTCTTAATAAATGTTTATCTTCCATGCTCAACGGGGATAAGCTCCAGTTACTTACAGTCTATCATCTTCTGAATTTCCTTTTGTAAACTTGCTATTCATGCCATTTTCAACTTTGCCTTTGATTCTGATAATCTATTGCTGTTTAGTATAAAGAAACACATTGTTTTTGGGGACTTTGTGCATTGCCTAGTGCTGAGCAGATGAACAGGTCTTCACCAGAACAGTGGGTGAAGCTCCAGAGACAGTGGGACTTATGCATGATCTAGAATGTCCTGGCTGGTCTCTTCATTGAAGTATCTTGACACATTGCTAAGTCTCAAGAAGCCACCTGGGATGCTAGTGAACTGGACTCCTCTGTTCATTAGCTTCAGGGACTTTATCCTTCTGGGTGGACTTTCTCTGTGTCCTCTTCAGCAAAATGACAATCTTCCTGTATAAGACTCCACCTGATTTCTTACACAATAGCCCTAGAAGTAGAAAATGGAAGGGAAAAATATCGGAATTTCTTGGAGCTTTCTATAGGAAGTGGTTTCCTCTCTTATCTGCTGCAGTCTGCTGGAGATTAGGGACCACAGGTTCTGACTCAATTAACTGGCATTAACTAGGGAGATTGGGGCACTGGAGGACATTAGAGAAACTAGGTGCTTCTTTTTCTCTGGCTAGTCCCAGGGTTCTTAGCAGTGATGCTCTTCAATGGTACAGGAGAATTCTCTTTACAATTCTGCTTTCATTTAGATACAAAGTACTCTGGCAACTTTCAGATATCAGTGTATGTGATAATGGCCTTTTGTCTAGTTATAAAACACAGCTCATCCATTGTTGATGAATGGAATAGCCCATTAAGAATTGGCCCAGATTACATACAGTTCAATGTTAAATAGAATTTACTAAGAAACAAGAATGCCCATGAATTTGGTGTTATAACCAAATCATCCAAGACATTTAATCATAAATTGGGCCGTGCATCTTCCAAAGCGAAATTCACCCTTTTAGATTCTTTTCAAAAATAATGTGGTAAACTCAAAGGACTGAAGAAATATGAGAAAATATTTTATAATTACAAGTATTTAAGGTAAGAGAACACAAGAGATTGGTGACCATTGGCTTTTAAGATGGAGTTAATTTTACCCAAGTAATTAAGGTAGTTCATTTTTAAAATACATCTTGTCACTAGTCTTTTTTATGAATCAGGATTTTTGAATACTTTTTGTTACTCTAGTCTGGGGATTCTTTAAGAAAAGTGTACTGTACTGGAAAGTTTATACTATGTCAAGCTTCTAAGAACCCAATGTTATGAATTCGTCTTTCAACCTGGGGGATTGCTCAGCAGGTAAAGTGCTTCCTACACAGCATGAGGGAGGACCTGAGTTCAGAATCCCAGCAGCTGCATAGAAAATGCTGGGTGTTGGGGTACATGCCTGCAAAGCAGTACTGCATGTGGGGAGAGAAAAGTAAATCCTGGAGGCTCACTGGACAGCCAGGCTAGCCCAAACAGTAAGTTCTAGGTTTAGTACCTGTGTCTCAAAAAATGCAGTGGAGATGCAATTGGGAAAGATAGCCTGATGTGAACCTGTGGTGCACAACAAACATGAACCTGGGATGATCAAGCATGCGCACGCACACACAGAAAGAGAGACAGAGAGACAGCGAGAAAGAGAGAGAGAGAGAGGAAGAGAGAGAGAACCCCATGTTTTAATTGTTATTAAATTCATAGTGACAAGAAAAAAAACAGATAAGTTTCTTTTGATATTTAATTTTTAGGGCAGGGCACAGCTAATTGTTTAAAAGGAATTGACTCTTTCAACCCTGTCAACTACAGCCATTGCTTTGATTCTGCTCAGGTGTCACCCTTCTAGTCTTCTTATTCTGAAGTGAGGCTGGGTTGGGTAGGGGCCAAAAATGAAAGAGCAAAGCCCAAGAGCAAAATTACAGTTGGACTTTAGTCTCCTCTGCTTGTCATGCTCTTGACTCTTCCTTGTCACTTAGAGAAGGGGCAAGGCAGGTTTGATTTTACTACTGGTTTTGCAGTGTAGAGATGTAAAATAATCCCTCACACCTTTACCATTTCCATCTCTTCTGTTCTCCTCCATGTGTGTGTGAGAGTGTAAGTATGTGAGTGTGTGTCCCTCTGTCTGTGTTTCTCCCTGCTCCTTGTTTTGTTTTGTTTTTTACTCTTGTTTCTCTCTGCCCTCTCATCACCCCTTCTTGATTCCTACTTTCTTTGGTTCCTAGACTCTTTGTCTTAGGGTCTTGACTACTCCTTTATGAGCTTTGCATTACTTGCTTTTGTACTGCTGTGATGAAACACCATGACTGAGGGAAGTTATAGAGAAAAGTGGTATTTGAGTTTATGCTCTCGGACCAGAGGGTTAGAGTCCATGATGGTGGAGTGAAGGCATGGAGGCAAGAGGAGGAAGCAGAGAACTCATATCTTCAACCACAAGCTCAAAGCCCACCCCAGTGACATACTTCCATCAACAAGGTCTCAATCCCTAAGTCTCTCCACCTACTGGGGACCAAGTATTCACATGCCAGAGACTGTGAGGAACATTCTCACTTAAATTACTATAAGCCTTTCTATTATATTTTTCTGCCTTTTTGCTTATCCAGTAGTAAGTAGCTCTGCGTATCTCAAAGACAGCAAATAATAGTCAACTAAGGTAATGGAGATGGGTTTAGGGTCTTCCTAATCTTTTCAGTACACATGTATACATCATTTTTCCTCTTTAGAGAGCTTCATGCTGTTAGGGGTTCAGATGAAAAACTCACCCCTGCAAGTCAGAGGTCTCGAGTTCTAGTCCATCTGTCTTACAAACTGGTGGGATGTGAGGAAGACTGGAATTTTGTTTCTTTGGGAACATGTCAAGGACTTTTGTCAGAGGACTCAGGAGCCCTCCCAACAGCTGTTTTTCATTCTTTCTGGATCTCTGACCTAGAACACTGGTGAAAGTTGTTTTTACTACTTTTGTCACATGGTGAAGTAATTCTCTAGTGCATTGGTGCTGGGAGAGTGTCTGTGCCTAATGATGGACAGAGATGAACCTACTCTGCCTCTGGTCTCATTCTGGTGTTACCAGAGAACTAGATGTGGCACTCTGTTAATTTTTCTGAGCCAACAAAATGACGTGTGTGTGTGTGTGTGTGTGTGTGTGTGTGTCTGTCAGTGTGTGTGCATGTGCATATGTATGTGCTTGAGACAGGGTCTCTTGTCTTTCAGACTGGTTTCACACTCGCTGGTATCTTTAGCTGGCTTTGAACTCCTGATCCTGCATCCTCTACCTTTTGAATGTAGGTATTCTAGGTGCCTGATACTATGCACGACAAAACAATAGCTCCAAAAAGCCTTTTGTAAATTATGTCCCTCAGGGTCAAATTTACCTGGTGCCTATGCCTAGATTAGGTTTAATTTTGGAAGTAGGACTTAGCTGTGTGCCTAATCTATTTGGTATATTGAATTCAACCAACACCAAGGGAACCTTTGTTCAGGCACTTCAGGAAATCAGTTTAAGGCACTTTGTAACCTTTAGTGTTTTCACGTCGTTAAGTTGGGCAGCTTTCTGTGTTCGTATTGCTGGTGTTGTCTCGAATACCTGTCTCTGTACCAGAAATGACCTAGGCTCCAGTAATTATGGCAATGTTTACTTCTTCCCATCAATGTATCAACTCTCTTTTCTGAAGTAATCACTATAATTACACTTCTTCAATGAGTTGAGTTCTATTCTGTCATCGGGCCTATCTGTTAAATATCACTATGCTTTTCTTATCTGGGTGCTCTCAAATGGAGACAGTGAGACATGTTGGCAAGCCACCTTCAGTCAATTAATGCGAGATCAGTGTGTTGTCACTGGAGATGGTGATGATCTCATTTATCCTGCTGTGGTATAATGGTGCATAGACTGATTAAATGATAGCAATAATATTTTTGTTGATGTTAATGAAAAATTTGGCTAGATGCTACATATATATAATTATCATTGAAAAACAATAAAAGTTTATTTTCTTAGTACTCTACCTTGATTGTCATTTCACATGATGTGGTTTTATCTGTTATTACATGAAACTAGTCTTAAAATCTCTTACTGTAATATTTTGTGCATACCAGTAGTGTGACCCCTGAAGGTTGTAAATAAAAATCCTAATTTTGAGGTACTTCTATATCCATCTGTGTTTTCAATGAAACATAAATTTTCCAAGTATTAAATGTGTCATTTGGTTTCTCCATATTAAGCTTCATGGAATAGAACAAAGGTTTGTGACTCATCTTAAAATATACAACATGAGAGTGAATTTAGTTTTGATTAACAAAATGAGGCTTTCATAACAAAGATATGTTCAAAGTACAAGTGCTGCAGGAAGACATTTCTATAATACATTTTAACAGCAGCTTTATTCATGAAAATTCTAACGTTCTTGACCTGACACTATAGTAAAATTTCAACAGCTAGAAAGGAAACCTTTCATCCATTTACCAGAAGACATATATCCCAAATGCTCCCTTTAATATTTTATAGGTAGACATGATTCAAAGGAACTTGTTAAATGACTATATACTCCATGTTCTAGATTTACTTACTTGACCATTATAGAGTTAGAAATAAACTATTACACTATTACATTATTCTTAGAGGCAGAAGTGAGGTAAAAATGAGAAGGTCACCATAAATGTTTAAAGAAATTTGACTTCTGATTAGCAGAGATGTGGAGAGTAATTATCATAGACTTCCTTTCAAGTATTTGTGTAGGCAAGGGCCCATTCCATGTGTCGTCTTTTTTGTCTCTCCATAGCTGTATCTCAGAGCCTATGTTCCATGCAATGATAAATTTAGTGTATTATTTAGCTGGAGGTGGTCTCCATCCTTTATGTGAGTTTCTTAATAGATAACTCTGTGGGGATGTCTTCTTCTAAAAGGAGACCGTATGTTTGGAATCAGCTTTTAAGTGTGTGATCCACTTTCACTCATTTTGTATGCAGTAGAACGTGGGGTCTTCGTCCCTTTGCATGTGCTTGCTGCTTGTCTCATCACCGTTTGTTGAATAGACTATTCTTGTTCCACTGAATGGTCTTCATTCTCTTATAGAAAATCAGCTAACCATAAATGTGCTTTTATTTCTACACTTCTAATTGTAGCCTATTGATCTGTTTAACCTCACGCCAGTAACATGCTGCCTTGATTATCAATGCTGTACAGTAAGTTTTGGAATTGTTGAAAAGCGTGACTCCTACTTTGTTCTAATTTTGTAAAGACCATGCTGACTATTCGAGGTTTCTAAAATTTCACAGGAATTTATAGAGTATTACGTTTCTGTAAAGAAATAAGCTTAGAATTTTAAGAGGAGTTGTTCTAGTCTGACTATTGCTTATGATAATTTTCATTTTAGAATATTAACCCTTCCAATCTATGAGCATAAATATTGAGTTTTCTTTCATTTCTCACAATTTGAGTTTTCTCCACTTTTCTTCCAATAATATTCTATAGTTTTTAAGTATACACTTGTTCTCCTTTTGTATCATTATTTCCAGATGTTTTATTATTTTCGATGCCAATGTATATGAAATTGTTTTCTTTCTTTCTTTATGTTCTATACTATACCCAACAAGTAAAAACCTGCCCTGTTACCAATATAAATTATATTCAGTACCAGCTTTTGAGAATGTCAGACTGCTAGATGGATCCATAGCCTAGTCTGGCATACATTATTAACTATCTTTCTTCAGAGTACCTTTACTAACTGAAATGTTCGGGGCTATCCTATGCAAAATATAGATGGTATAGTCTCACTTTTACTGAGTCCTCACAGTTTCTTAGCATAAAATTTTAGTTATAAAAGAAACCTTAAGTTAGCTAAAGTAACTCCACTTGTAGATGAAGAAATGTGCCATCAGGCTGCTAAGTGAACACAACCGATATTTGCCAGAACTGAAACTCGGACTTTTCTCACTGTCTGTCTAGTCTTAGTGTCACGACTGGGCAAGGTTTACAGGTATTTCTGGGAGCTTTGGGGAAGCACTCATTACTATTATTAGATTTCCAAGGTGCTGGTGGTTATCATCAACCTAGGCAGTGTGTGGAACTGTACTGTAATGACTGGAAAGCAAATGGACTTTCTGAAAACAAACTCTCACTGGGCATTTTACATGCCAGCAAGTCATGACTCAGCCATTCCCAAGTGACCTGAATTTGAAGTCAGAGCGTTATTTCACCTAAAACGACAAGCAAATGCCTGTATTAGGCTGTGTAGATGTATGGTGATGCTGTAATAGACCAATAATGCAGTTTGTCCATGTTCTTTATTACCAAAATGCACCACAATGCATAAACATGATTCCTGCTGAAAATCTTCAGCATTTGGGTGCCCCAAAGTATATTGATTCTGGAAACACAAAACCTCAGATATCTTTACTAGATTTTAAGTAAAAATGAATACCAAGTTCATCCCTACTTGCTACCAGCACAGGGTATATTAGCATTCTAGGGAGAGTATTTTGTAGACCAGATGTTGGTTTTGTTTGTTTTATTTTATTTATTAGAAATAAAACCTGTAGGACTTTGGGCATTGCAGTCCTGTTTTCTTCTTCCCCAGTGTATTTCAAACTCCTTTGAAATTGTGTTCATGTTACTGTATGTAGACAGTATAAAGAAAATATAAGTCTAAATAAATAAAGGAATGTATAGCTAAAAAGGAGAGTGATTCTGGGGATTGAACTCAGGGCCTTAAATATGTTGGGCAACCACTCTCAGTGAACTACAAATGCTGGCCAAGTTTTATATTCTAAAAAGATATAGACAACCAAAGTATGGTAATGGTATGTTCCCTGTACTAAAGCAGAAGCCCAGGTTGTCAGGCTGTCTCTACCACAGCTGTGCTACAGGAACTTAGGGGAAGGCCATCTCCACTGTAAAGAGCTCAACTAATGGCCTTCAGAGTCCTTCTAAGTCATGAGATTTACATTTGGAACTTCAGATATTTGATTTTCCAGCAAATTTCTGAGATTTTTCCTGAAGGACTTCCAAACTCTGAAATAAGCCAAATATAAAAATCTGGATGATTAGCCGGGCGGTGGTGGTGGTGGCGGCGGCGGCGGCGGCGGCGGCGGCGGCGGCGGCGACGCCCGCCTTTAATCCCAGCACTCGGGAGGCAGAGCCAGGTGGATCTCTGTGAGTTCGAGGCCAGCCTGGTCTACAGAGCGAGATCCAGGAAAGGCACAAAGCTACACAGAGAAACCCTGTCTTGAAAAACCAAAAAAAAAAAAAAAAAAAAAAAAAAAAATCTGGATGATTGATCAACTATATAAAAACTTTGTTTTCTTTTTACAGCTTTACGCCATTCTTGCTTTTCAAAACAAAATAGGAGGAAATGTGAGGCTGGAGTGGAAGTCATTGCTTTGCATTGTGAGCCTCTGTGGTGGCCTACTTACCCTACACCATGCTTTCCATGCATCCTGTTGTGTGAGCTTTACTGGCAATGCTCAGTGCCTCTAGTAGCCACCTTGATGAAGCCATGATTGGCACATTTCACACCAAGAATTAGTGCCAACCCAGTCAACTGCCTCTGCTAGAGTAAGCATAGATCCTCGGGTACTGGCCTTCATTGGCTAGAGTGGGTTTCTATCCTGTTGTGCATGGGTGCCTAGCAGTCTCTTAAAGGACAGTGAAGAAACTTGCTGCTCCTTGACAAGTATTATTAGTTAGGAAACTAGAGTCCTGGTGGAGTAATCACATGAATAGTATTCTTCTAAATATTTAGAAAATACATATTGAACAATTTTCTTTTGACCCCCCTGCTTTTTAGTGTATCTGGACTGTCCATTCTGCCCAGGTATATTTACTAGCCCTGTCTTCCATCTAGATAAATATACTTCAAAACCTAGTGTTGGAATCATAACAGTTGGATTATATTTTTATTTCAGTAGGTCTTGATTTAATAATGAGCTCTCTAAGACTAATGGTTAAGGATCTTCACATTAAAAACTGGAGGAAATGAATCAAATTGATTCTTAAGTATAGATTCTTAAATGTATAAAACATACTTCAAATCAGTTGTGGTAAATGGTTATTTGTTTCATGTGATAACATATATAAATAAAATTTATTGAAAGTTGAGTATAGAAATACATGTGTAGACACACATATGTCTACATAAAGTAGGGAGAGATTATGGCAGGGCGAGTGTAGTCTGTAGAAAGAAAATGTAGAAATGAATAACCAACGGAAGTTTTCATGGAAATGATTAGGGATCAGCATCCTCTGGTTCTCACTGTCTTCTTACCAAGCCATGGAAATATTTCTTAGTTCAGTGTTGTGGATTTTTCCAGTTCAGTGGTTTCTGTGTGTGTTAGCTTGATTAAGGTTGGGTTGTTGCAACTAAAAACAGCATAATATCATGTTGTGTTTATCATAACACATGTGGAAATTTTCTATAAAATTTTATTATTTGAAAAATGAAATTAAGCCAGGCATGGTGGTACAAATTTTTGATCCAAGCACTCAGGAAGAAGAGACAGGAGTATCAGGAGTTTGATGTCATGCTGGGCTGTATAGCTAGTTTAAGGCTAGCCTGAACTAGCTGGTAAGTGAGTCTCTGTCTCAACTGCTTACCCTTCCTCCCCACAAAAAGTGTGAAGAAAAAAAAAAAAAAGGAAACAAAGCTTGTAAGGTAACCTGACACTTGTTGAGGGAAATGCCTATAAAAATGTGCTATGCATGTCCATATATATTCCTTCCTAGAAAACAATGTTAAACTAAGAAATAATGGCACCCTAAGGGTACCACATTTAGAAAAGCAAAGAGATTAACAATTCAGTAGGGGACACATGTCAACCCACCCTACTTTGTGCATAGAAAAATAAGATACACGCGTAGTCATAGTTTTAAAACAAAGTATCAGAATTGGTATACCAACAATATTAAAATACTTCAGAAAATGTAAGAGAAATTAATGAAAGATTTTAGCATAAAGGTAGAATTTAGAGGTGACGATTATTTTCTTTTCTTTTTTTCTTTTCTTTTTTGAGATGAAACCCAACGTTTCACAATTGGCAAGCAAGTGTCTACCACTGAACTATACCCCTCAGCTCAGTGTACAAATCTTACTGGTTGAATAACAATTGATTTTATATTCGAAAAATAATGCCTTTTTGATTTTTGTTCTTAATGGTTACAGTGTTTATATTATTATTATCATCATTATTATTATTTGATTTTATTGTATCTTTGTGAGTGATGGAATTTGGAAGACTTTTGCAAATGTAATTGAATATAGATTATGAAAAAGAAAATGAATCTGAATAGCTATTCCATGTCTTGAAATAATTTTTTGCCTCAAAGAGCTGCAAGGATGATGATGGGTGCACCTAACTGAACTGTTTCCACTCTGCAGATCCTATGATACTTGATCATGTTTGCAAGGATTGCCTATATTCAAGTGCGGAAATGTGCCTTTAAAGCACATCAGATCCCATAACTATGGATTACAATATGCATATCAGAGAATACTTAGCTTTCCTCTGGAATTTTCGAAGGAAGCATTGGTGGAATAAATAATCTTTAAGTTTGGAAAAAAATAAAACATACAGAAAAATTGGAAAACTAAGTAGTCATTGAAAATAATGCAAAATCATATTTTAGTGATATCATACTTAGTGGTATTGAGTAGTTCCCAATGTATCCTTATTATAAATTTTCTCTGATAAATGTCATTGGAAAATGAAATTAAAATGGTTCTCTTCTACCTTACATTTTTCCCCTTTCTGAGCCATGTTTTCTATTGTGCTGTGCTTAGTAACAAGCAATGTTAATTTTAAGTGAGGATCCATAGAGTTTTTCCACAGTTATTGGGATCTGTGAAAACAAATCAGTATTGCTTACTGGAGGGTTATAATGCTGTTTAATATACTTTTCTCCTTACAATTAAATTAGATATTTTTTTTTTTTTTAGAGAAGGGAAAACTCATAAAGGAAACAGCCTTGGAGATGTAATATGCTGTAACATATTTAAATAATTAGACTTCTGTCTCATTGAAATGTATGTGCTGTAGGTCCAATAGTGATAAAACCAGGAATATTAGTATGATTAGGAAATTACATCATGTCACAGCATAATTGATTGATTGATAGCTGAATGAAAACTAACCATCTAGTGTGTGAAAATAAACTTGTGTTCCACAGTTACTCGGGCAGAATTTCTGTATCTACCTAGTTAAAAGATGAGCAGCTGAAATGCTCCTCTTCCAAGCAAGATGGAATTGGTGCTTTTTCCTTTGGCTTGTAACTGGTATGCTTTCATTATAGTAGCATCAGGACAAAGAATAAGAGGATTTAAAGTACTTAGTGTTCAGTTCCATGTGTAATTGTTCTTTAAGATTTGTCTGATGGATACCCCCTTACTAACTGACTGAGCAATTAGTGTTTGGGAATTTACCTTTCTGAGTTCCAAACATTAGCTGTAGATCCCCACAAACATGAGAGTTATTACACTGTCACCTGCTGCTAGAGAATTGAATGGCTCAAACATTTAAATGATCATTAATTTTTAAGAAGCATTTTGTCTTTCTTTTGCTTGTGTTTTTTTTTCTGTTTCATTTTCCGTCTTTATCTTTTGAAGATCCCTGCTCCCACTTCTTCAGCAACACCCAGACTAGTATAGAAGGACCTGAGAAGCAAGACCACTGCAGGATTCCGTTTCAAAGCTGAACCAATATTCACCATTGACATATCCATTCATCTGTGCAGGGTCATTGGAAATCCTCTCTCTCTAGTTTTCCTTCCCTTCAGGGAGCAATGCTTAAAAGAGCAAACCCCTGGTGTGAAGAGATAGGAGAATTCTCAGCACGGCCAATGGTGCTAGGAATCGAATTAAAGTTGTCCATTTTCAGATGACTGTCTATTGGAGCTCCCGGCACACGGAGGTAGTGTGCTTTCTGTTCGTGCTTTGTTTACTTGAAATTTTATCTGCAGTGCTTCAATTTAACTTTTTTATAACAAAAATTATACCATACCAAAAATATGCCAGGAGGGTAAAACCACTAAGATGTGTGTTGGTCTGTAGAGTTATAGCATCTTATTAAATTCCCAAGCTTGCTCGAGGAAAAACAAAAGTTTTTAAGGCTGTTTGCGCATGTGAAAGTAAAGACTGTTTCCCCTCCTAGCAGCTAAAGAAAAGCAACAAAAACAAGAAAAGTTAAATGATTACTGAAATCACTCCTCCTCTGAGCAGCTTAAAAGTTGTCATTTAGCCTGTGATAAATTGTTGACATCTCTAGATCTATTTTGGCATAATTCACATTCTGATATGACTGAACCTACAATTTTGTTGATCTTCACATGCATTATGTCTTCTAAGTGAGAGGCACTGTGGAGACATGAGTTGCCATTAAATCTCAGACACTGGAAGTCAGAAATGTGGACAGTTCTTCAGTTTGATTTTCCTTGCTACCACAGGATATGCTACAGTGGCCTAATTTATCAGGCAAAGTTAAAGCTGTCATAATTAGATTTGTGAGAGGGAACAAAAAGGAATTGGACCTGTCAGGGAGGAAAAGATTGTTAAGGGAGAGTCCCTTCCCAAGACCCAGGGAGCAAATTTCTATGACAGGTCATTTGAAGCAAGCTATGACTACTGTTTCACCTTGTTTCTTTTTAAATTGTTGCTATTTTATTTGAAAATGATCCACAGGACCTGGGACATAGTAGGACCTTAGTAAGCATTTGTTCATAGTTGAATAAATGATGTTTCACGTTTGATTTTTTTGCTGATAACTAATAATTCTTTGTTTTGTTTAAAATGTGTATTAAGTTTATTTATCTCATATGTGTGGTGGTGGATCTACACATGCCATGTCACATGAGAAAGTCTGGGGACAGCTTGTAGGAGTCAGTTCTCTCCTTCCACCATGTAGGGCCCAGGAATTGAACTCAGGTCATCAGGCTAGGAAGCATACTCCTTCACCCACTGAGCCATCATGCTGGCTCTTGTTTTTCTTTGTCTTGACTCAACTGTAGCTGAAGTTTTCCTGGTCCTGCCCGGCTCCTGAGGCCCTGTGGCTGCTTGGACCCAAGTAAACACACAGAGGCTTATATTAATTAAAACTGTTCAGCCGTTAGCTCAGGCTAACTATGACTAGCTCTTACACTTAAATTAACCCATAATTCTTATTTATGTTTAGCCACGTGGCTTGGTACCTTTTCTCAGTTCTGCCTTCACATCTTGCTTCCTCTGTGTCTGACTGACAACTCCTGACTCAGCCTTCCTGTTCCCAGAATTCTCCTCTCTGCTTATCCTGCCTATACTATACTTCCTGCCGGGCTACTGGCCAGTCAGCATTTTATTTATCAACCATATCAGAGCAACACATGTTCATAGCATACAGAACGATATTCCTATCACTCAACTGTATTTATATATTAACATATATAACATGTAAGTGTGTGTATGTGTGTGTGTGTGTGTGTGTGTGTGTGTGTGTGTGTGTGTGTGTGTGTGTATGCACAGAGGGAGGTACATACCTGTTTGTGTTTTCTTGGTCAAATTCTACTTAATGTTGCTCTTTATTTTCTTCTAATATAAGTTTTTAAATACATTCCTAGGGTTCCATTTGAAAAGCTGGAGAATATATTCCCCATGTACAGAAGCAGTTCATCGTGAGGCAACTTGACCATACATCATAATACCACCCTTGGGAAGGAGGCAGATGTGACTTTAAAAGAGAGGTAGTGCTATAGCACACATTTTAATCTAACTAGGTGACCTTACTCTAAAAGGTAAATAGACAATAATAGTCAGGTTTGTAATGGCAAACTGGATTCTAAAGCAACTTAAAACAGATCTTCAGGGATCAACCACAACCATGAGAGTGCAGGGTACATCACCATTGCAGGAAAATGCTGGACACTGGGCTTTGACATACTGTGGTACGCTTTAAACTTACTAAGAAACTTTTTTAACAACACTCTTGACAAAAAAAAAAGTCAAAATAACAACAACAAAAAAAAATCTTTATCTGGTGTATGAACCTTTCTAGGTCAGTATTGTTATTTTCTTTATAAAAGTTTTTAGTTAGCTAAAGAGTATTTCCCACTGATTCAATTAAACCACTACTCCTCTGTGATCTGGACCTTTTAAGGAAATGCCATATCCAGTTATCCTCAATATAAAATAACATGTCAGAGTTACCATGGTACAACTTTATAACTTAAATATCAGCCTGTGCCCTCTAACCATTAGGTATCCAACATCGTTTGGACCATCCTCAGTATGAACTGTGTGAATGGAATTTTACAAGTAGAGTAGAATGTGATTTAAACTATCCATATTTTAACATCAAATTTGTGTTTTGTGATCTTTAAAAATAATATGTAAATATAAAGAATAGGTATTTGTAGTGTAGTGTTCTTGTTAATTCTGTATAACAAGATGGATTGTACAGTGTCCATAAAATGTTACAGAGACCTAGTTTCTTTTTCTGCTTTGTGAAGAATGCAACATGTGCATTTGGAGTTATATATACAGAATGTGTGTACTAATGGAAAATATCTGTTATTTTGATTTTTAATAGATGAAATTATATAAGTAAATAGCAACTTTTGTGCTTCGTGGAAATTCAGTTCTGTGGGTTTTCACTAGTTGGACTGTTTTTTGCCTATTTTATTTTTTCCATTCATTGAACATATAATCTAGGCACAATACACTGCACAATGGATGCTTAGAACACTAAAAGAGTGCAGCCTTAGCATGATACAGCAGCAACTTTGGCTTAGTAGAATAATAACCATATTTTCTTGAAGAATTCCTACCAGGGGTGTCACATACTCTGTTCTCAAGTTGTTTTTGTATAACTGGTAGCCACACTCTAGTCACTTAATGCTGTGCACTTCATTTATGCAATGTATTTACTCATTCACTTATTTACTCTTCACCAATCCCATTTTCTTATGACAAGTACTTTTGTTGGGAATATAGCATGGTAACATCATTGTTGTAGGTCCATGCAATTTTTATATGCCCACGTGTGTACTCTAGAACAAAGGAAGTTGTTGACTGACCCTAAGAATTCCATAATCTAGGAGTGAACCAAATAATTGCAGCTTGACCACAGCACAATTAGCAGAGAAAGAAAGGATAGTGAGGTGAGAGAACAAAGCAAGGAGAAAAAAAAAAAAAAAAAAGCACGTAGGGAGGAATAAGGTATGGGTAGTCTCATCCTCCCGAGAGAGTAGGACATTAGGACATACAGCATGCTCTCAATAATGTCAGAAATAGAAAGATCCCAAACTAATGTTACAATATTAAAAGAGCAAAGATCCACATGAACTATATAATGTTAAATGATGTCATTGCTACATGATGATAGACATCAGCCACTTATTTATGTTTTTGTATTGGCCAGATTACAAAGTAATAAATTTGTAATTGAAAAGTAGAGGTACATAAACATTAACACATACATAAGGACTTACATAATAATTAAATAGGTGATCTGGAGCTCTTGTAAAGGCATAAAGCTGACTTACATTATTGACATGTTGAAGTGGAGAAGATGGCTAGATATTTTTGTATGAGGTAAATGAGAAGCCTTGCTCATGCTTTGCCTGTGGGACAAAAGGAGAAGATGTAGAGAGTCCAGCAGAGTCTGGTGATTCTTGGTTTTAATTGCATGTCTTCTGTGCCCCTCTTCAAGGCCATAGATAGATTAGCGAGTTTTGCCACTCTAGAGTAATATTTGGGCCAGAGTGGAGACTTTGAATTCACAGACAAGAGCCCTATCAACCACCAGGTCTTCAACAGCAGTGGATGTGGAATCCAAAGAGAACTGTGGGTGGGAATTCTAATTTTGAAGTCCCTATTCTAAACTGTTGGTATGATATGAAATCTAGCTGTCACAACTGGGACTGTATCGAGTCAGAAAGCCACGGTGTCTGTGGGTTGGAAAGAAATCTAGATGAAGGCCATGTGGCACTGTCCCTAAACCATGTACATGAAGATAACCATGAACATAAGAGCAGGGAGGGAAGCACGTAAGATCACTGACTCTGTAGCCAGCCCGATAGTTTCAGGTCCTGGCTTCCACTGGTGGTAGCTGTATGACTTGGCGGATCACTCAGTCTTTCACTGTTTTTTGTTTGTTTTGTTTTGTTCTTTTTTTTTTAAATTCAGAGAATGAGGATAATGATAGGTTGGTGAGGAACAGAAGATTATAAGTTTGTACATCACTTAAAATAATGCCTAGCCTGTAGGAAGTGTAGATGTGGTAGTTAGTCTCTTTGTTATTCAGCTATGCAGAACTTAATGCTACAATAACTTGTTGTTTGGAAAGTTTATTTCTAGTAACAGTGAAGCATTGGCAGGACTAGGAAACATTGTAAGTCTTTTAACCACAAATTAATAGAGTGAACATTGGAAGGTTTTTATATTATGATCCTGAAGTCTGCATGGCTGTCACTGTCTTTCCCTCTTTGTCTTTAGTTCTTTTGGAACATCAGAGAAACCTGTTAGTATTGGTAGTTTTTAATAGAGTAACAAAATGATGATTTCTTCCCTCAATCATTTCATTAATTCTCCACATAACCTTTCTGGGAAGCTATTTTCTTTGCATTTGAAACAGGGATATGTACAACATAAAAGGTGAATTTACCTAAGGCTCTGCAAAAAGAGATGGAGTGTCTAGGATTCTAACCTAGAATCATTCACACATATGCTCAAATTCAAACACACTGTGGTCAGACTGAAGCAGAATGATATTTCAGCAGCATTGACAATTGTGATTTAAAGATGCTTTTATAAGAAAAGATTTTTAAAGGTGATTGATTCATCTTGGTAAGAAAAATGAATAAGATACTATGATTAGTATGAAAAAAATAATTTCTGGAAACTAGGTAACATTCACTACTTTCTGTTTCATTCTTCCAACAACTGAGGCCATTGGATCTTACCATAGTTCTACATTATTAAAAATACCTCTAGAGCCATGAACTGTCCATACTTTCTGTAGTCATCCACCAAGTTGTAGAGTATGACTTGAAATATTTGCTGGTATGTTGGTAAAATGTTGACAGAGGGCTAGAACTTACCTTTTGATGATATTTTTTTCTTCTAAATGAGCACCTTACCTATTTCTAGAAAACATGCTGTAATTGGTCCATAAAAATAGAAATTGACAAACTTTATTCTGAGAATGAAGATGAACTTGTCCATTACGTTTGGATAGTGAAAAGTAGAAGAATAATAATTTGAAAACAATCTGAGTAAACTTAAGTCTTTGTCCTAATTCTGTTCATGTTGTGTTGCATGTTATCTATGATGTGATTATAATAATAACTCAGTGGGCACTTGTAGCAATTCTGTGGGTATAGACTAATGAGTAATATTAAATAGGAAGTTGGCCTGCCGAACATGATTATTGTGGTTATTTGGGGGTAAATGCTAATAAAATATGGGGTTTTTTTTTCTCCCTGTGTGTTATACAATTGAAAATTAGCAAAACTGCAATGTCACTCTCAAGTTTGGAGCCCAGTAAATTATTGATACACACCATTGAATCCATCTTTGTTGTAAACAAAAAGTTCCCCATATGGTAAAAAGTCCAATCATACCTCCTATCAGAACTCTCTTAGCCTAATGTGAAGAACCTCCAGGGCCATAGGATGCACCACTTGGAGCCAATGCTGTCCTTGGGGATCATGTTGTAGACACTTGAGACTCCCTGTACAGATAACTCTGAGCCTTCTTCTATGTAGGGCTCTTCTCCAAGATACCTTCCTAGCATTACAGTGTCCTCAGCATCTCCCAGCTTCAAACTGAGACAAAGAGGCCACTGAAGGAGAGGAACACAGCAGGGGGTTGATAGAATATTCTTCTTCACCATGTGTTAAGCCCTTATGTGGTGAGATGACAAGTGGGGAGGAAAAAATAAAGTGGCGTAAGTCAGCCTCTGCCACACAGCACACACAGTTCCACATCTGATCCCAGCTCTTTTTGTGTTTCTGGGGTTGTAATTGTTGTGCTTCAGTTAACATTTTCCTTGGTGTATGATTTTTAGAATACTTGTAGCTGCATCGCTACAATTTACCTTCAATACTTAGACAATGACATCTTAAGGCAATAGTAATTTCTCTCTATACATCACCATGCCATGTATTTCCTAAAAAGCTATGAGTCATACTGAAAGTGGAATGTGTTATTAAGCATTTTAGTAGTCACTGCTACCTATCACTCTTCTTTTGGTGTAATCTTTTAAAGTTAAGAATGCTCTGGTTCATTTTAGGAAGGCTCATTTTTCTAGCATTGTTCTTTCTTGTCATTCAGAGCAAAAGCATCATTCTCAACTATGGTTCTCTTGTGCTTTTCTGTTAGTGGTGATGGATTTTCCTTGATGTCTATACATTCTCTTTCACCTTTACCCTTCTCGTGTCCAGGGTATGCACTTGCCTGGAATTGGGGTTATAGCCAACAGACTGTGTGAAAAAGCATGAGTCTACAGACAAGCCCCCAAATAAAAAGGAAATGATAACTGCCTCTTAAATGTGTTTGAGGGAAAATATAGAGGAATCTAAAAGGCTACTGCACATGCCCTAAGCACCTTCCAGCACATTCTTTTCCCGAGGTACTTGTCTGAAACATGAACCCTTGATTCTGTCTCTATCTTCTTGAGGTCTCTGCTTCATCTATTGTCTTTCTTGGTCCATCTATACAGTTTTGTACCTTTTGTTTATCCTCTTCTTTTTCCTTTCCATAGCCTAGAACCTGGGTTCACAGAGTTCAGAGCAAAGGCTAGATGTTAAATGTGTTCAGCTTTGTGGGCCTTGATTACACAGGTTTATCTGTAGCTAGAAAACAAGGAGAAAATGCACAACCAGATGGGTGTGGCATGGTTTCATTGGAAGCATTGACAGATGATACCAGACTGTGTTTGGCACCATCTGATGCTGTCAGTGAGGGTAGTGATGAAGTTTTACACATACCCATGAAAGCCCCTGATTTGCTATTCTCTAAATACCCCATAACAGCTACTTATCTTTCTTACTGTGTTTTTGGGCAGACTTCTAGCTTGTTCTCAGAACCCATAATCAATTCATAATGGCTTCTGAGCAATCTGGTGATCTCCCATTGCAGGATATGGGCTTTAGCTTCCTTAGTTTCTATTTCCTGTGGCTCTGAATATTCTTCCTCATTGCATAGACAATGCTCCTCTGTATTTCCCCCCTTCATTCTTGAATATCTCAGGGTCCTCATTGGCTGCTCTTTAAACATGGGTTTAACTCAAGGATTCTGTTCTCATCTCTTCTACATTGCTTTTCTCTGTTGTGTCTCCCATCCACAGGGTCTGTTCTGCCATGGATAAAATGATAGCAATCCCTCACTAGGATTAAATGTAATATCCTTCACAATTCCTCTAGTTGCTGTTCAGTAGATATCTCCCAATTATTTCTGTCTTCACAATGATGAGTATTCTCCTTCCTTGGTGTCACTGCACCAGTCTTAATTGTTAGCTAATTTTTGGGATGATATCTCTAAAATTTTCCATCAGTATCTACCTTCTTTTGGTTAAAGTGTAAGACCTGCTTCCATTTCTCAAATGATCCCTGTGTATTTTATTGTTCATAAATCACTAAAGAACAGTTCAGAACTATACTTCATGTTGGTAGTCTGACAGAGTCTGGATATTTAACTTCTTTGTCATCTGATATCAAGCTTCCTGTCCACCCCACCCCACCACAGGCATAGATACCCACTCCCACCCTGTCTTTAAACTATTTTCAGGCTACTGCATTGCCTGAAAGTGCCAGGAACACATGGTATCATGTGTTTTCTCAAGCAGGAACCCTGTCTCTTTTTTATCCTAATAGATAATTTTTTTCAGCTTTCATGATATGCTTCACTATTAAATGCTCCTCACAGTCATAAGACTTAGAACTGCGTTTTGTTTGCTCACTGCTCAGAAGGTAGACTATAAGTTCCAGCCATGCGTGGAACTATTAATTCCTAGCATTTAGAAGAGAAGATCTCTCTTGTACTAAGATTTATAAACCAGGAATGCTGTTGTTACATTTTAAATGGTTTAGCCAATTGACACTCATTATGACCCTCTGTCTGTCTGTCTGTCTGTGTGTGTGTGCGCGCGCGCACACACACATGCGCACGTGCGAGCCATGTGCACATGCATGTGCATGCGTGCACACATGCATGCGTGCACACGTGCATGTGTGTTTAGGTATATTGCCACAACATTCATGTAAACGTGACAACATTCATGTGTTAGTTCTCTGTTTCTACTGTGTAGGACTGGGGGATTGAACTCAGGTCCTCATGCTTTTTAGCAAGTCCCTTTACATGCTGAGCCATCTGACTGGGCATAACCCTATGTTTTTCTAATAATAATATAAGTTTTCATGACTCAGACTCCAAGATATTGTTTTTTTAGGACTATAGTTTTCAATGTTTTCTCTGTTAGCTATTTTCTCATAATTGACAAACTATGTAAAAATTGTAAGGGGAGAAGGAAAGGAGATAAAAATATTCACTAACCAACATACCAGAACTAAGAAGGAGGAGGATAAAATTAAGCCTGAGATGATTAAGACCCAAGGGGAAGATTGAATTCTCAGATTGTGTTTGTGGTTGTCTGTTTGCTTGTCTGTCTCATGCAGATATATATGGAAGAATATTTGCTGTTAGCTTTTTTTAACACAGGAATTTGGTAAATGGTGAAAATGAATAGTGGACAAGAATGGTAAAGCCAAAAGTAGGTATTCTTGGTCCTTGAAAACTTTGCAGAATAATAATCCTTAATTCTTGTTGAAAATACCTATGCATATGACTTCCCTATATCTTTAGACTGTTATCAGGCCATACAACCAAAGGCTGAAACATAAAATCATCATTGTAAAAAAAGTTCTGACTAGAACAATATCTCATTACTACCTCCATCCTACTATGCATGATTGAACTATTACCTGACTTACACGAGGACTAGTTGTATTTGTGAATCATGTGTTCTCATTGATAGTCTTTATGTGTGTAGTTATCTTTCCTAGCTGTGTTCCACACTTATAAATTAAGACCAAGACATTTTATACCAGTTTTTCATAACCCTGTGTTAAATCTGATAAAGTATATATTACCTAGTTATTCTATTTCTAATTAAAATTCATAATTAAAGCTAAGGCTCTATCATTATGGGAAGTTATTTTTAGAACTCACCAAAAGAATGATCCTTACTCCCGCTGTTACTATTGTTATATTACTTCTTTGACATCTGAAAGACTCTTAGATGTGGTAATAAAAAGCTACTATTTGGGAACGAGGGTGTAACTCAGCATGCCCAAGGCCCTAGGTTCTATCTTCAGTAAAACAAAACAAAAAGCCAATGTACAAAGCATGCATTACTTTTCAAAAAACATTCATAAATGAGTCATGAATGAAGTTATTCAAGGTTATCAGAAGGTACTTCAAAGGCTCTAAAGGGATCCCGCTCTTAGTTTTTGTCTATTTTTTAACTCTAGCTGTGAATCATTTAAAGAAGCAAGGTGGGTTTTCTAGCTGTTTCATACACTGGTTTTTGCTTTTGTGATTGTGAATATGAATTCAGTAAAGAATTGAAGAAACAGGAAGATATTTTGTCCTGAAGGGCATATGATTTCACAAGAGGAAGAGATGTATTTCATCCCTTCTTTGTAATGCAATGAGTGCATTCCATAAAATCAGATGAAACAAGTCATTAATTTGAGTCTCAATTCTCATGCTCCTATCAATTCAGAAAGCCAAAATCAGTTATGGAGGTTGATTTGCTCCAGTTAGGACTCACAGAGATCATGAGGTTGGGAGGAAGGGAGAGTGAGAGAGAGATGTCTGAGAGAGGAATCATCCAGTAACAGAATCCTTCAGAACTTATACTTATGGATAGGTGTAAACTGTTGTTGGGCCTACATTCTCACTTGCTATCTTTATCAATCATTATTTCAGGATATCCACAATCCCATTTCGAAGTTTTATTGTATCATCTCTTGGGGAGCTGTTAGTAAGCAAAAGACATTTTATGTTAACACATGAGAGGTTTGTTTCCTGAATGTACATTGAAAATCTTCCTGTATGTCTTATTAACATATTTTTAAGAAAAAAATTCAACTCCTCGATATGTAATTGTAATGCATAGGGCTATAATTTCGGATGTACTCTCCTGGTAGAATAAACAGTGCAGTTTCTATAGTCGTATACATATTTTAGCATATACATCATTGTACATGGAAATTGCTCCTCTCACTAGAGGTGGGTAGCAGTATCCTCCCTCCTCAAAAAAAAAAAAAAAAAAAAAGTCAAGCTAAATCCCATGACCACCCTTGGCGTATATAAATAATAAATATCCATTAGAGTCCTTTACTATTAACAGCCTAGTTAGTACTTCTGCAAATCAGGAAGAAATTGAGGAGTAAAATGTGTTCACATTTTAAAGAATGCAGCCTAGAGGATTATATCTAATAAAATAATATACTATTTATATGTTAACACAAAGGTTGACATTTCTTCACATACTCCTTTCAGAACATCATTTTTTATAGTTTGCCTTATTGTAAGTGACTTTTTCTTCATAATTATCACAACATATTTGTATCTGGAATAACTTTTTGTGATTTGTCATAATCAAGTGATAGGAAGACATGTTTATAAGATGTAAGATGCTGATGAGGAAAGACTTGCTGGCTAGTACCAATTATCAGTTATAAAATCCTCAGTTATCATTTGTTAGCAAGTACCCAGTTGAAAACCTTTCACCAGGTTGGTACCAGCCTAAAATTTGCTGTACAATGAATATAATTCAACACTAATAGAAGATAACTGTAATTTCACATACATTTAAAATAGAAAAAATAAGATTATTGCAGTAAATCTAACATCACAAGCAACCAATTCAGGGAGCTTAATTATGACACTACTAAATGTGAAAATCTATTCAGTGCTAGGAACGCTTTTCACATTACATTCACGCTAAAGATTGGCTGCTAAGAGCTCATTACTGGTATTTTTATAAAGAGTGGTTTATTAAACACAGTTACCTAATAAGCATCTTTGGTGGTGCAAATTGCTGAAAACAGTAATGAGCCTGATTAGACTTCATTTCAATTACGACAGCTTGTCTAAGAAAAAAATACTCCATACGTGTGTGTGTGTGTGTGTGTGTGTGTGTGTGTGTGTGTGTGTGTGTAATCCCAATGCTTTAGAATCTAGATCCAAGACATTATGGAGTTTAAAAAAGAAAGGCCTCCTCAGTATTTCTTTTCCACAGCTCACTAATGAAGAAAGAATTGTTCAAGTCATCATCTAATTTACACACTGGAAAGTTGGATGGGCAAAATGGAGTCACAATCATATTTGCTTAAAAACAGCAGAGGCATCTCCGACTAATGTATCTAAATAAGGTCACCCTTAGTTCTCCTCTAGGTCTTTTTCCTTCTCTTGCCCCCTCCTCCTGCTTTTTTGGGAACACAGCTTGATAAAGAGAGTAGAAACTTACAAACCCGACTCACCCCTGCTTACTTTGTGGAAGTTATTCTCTCCAGATTCAAAGACTTGCCTTTCAGTTGTCTTATCCAAGGACTGAAGACTTAAAATCAAAGCACAAGTTATCAGTTCCGTTTTCAGTTGTCATGTCCACATATGGAGAAAAAATACAAGGTTTAGGAATGGGCACCAGTATTTCAGAAAGTATGTTAGAGCCGGGTGGTGGTGGCCCACGCCTTTAATCCCAGCACTCGGGAGGCAGAGCCAGGAGGATTTCTGTGAGTTCAAGGCCAGCCTGGGCTACAGAGTGAGTTCCAGGAAAGGCTCAGGGCTACACAGAGAAACTCTGTCTCAAAAAACCAAAAGAAAAAGAAAGCATAAAGTATGTAAGAATACGTGAGAGCAACCAGATTTTTTTTCTTTTAATTTTTAAAAGAATGTGTTATTGAGCTGCATTTTACAGCTAACCTCTTATTAAAGCATGCCTGGAATTTTACTACTCAAATTGAAAAAAAAAACAAAACCCTTCACGTAAAAAGCCTTTAAGTGATTAGGCTGTCACTGTGTCATGGTTGTCGTCCTGATTCCCCAGGAACATTTTAATGCTTCTGGGATCTATGGCTAGGGACGTAAGCCACTACTTCATGATATACTTTAATGGGTTCTTTAAAAGTCTAATGTAGTTTGACATTGCACTGGATAAAATAATTTCTGTGGCAAAATATCAAAATAATGGCTAGATGTAGACGCATTAAATAAAAAAAGAAGAAGGCATGAGAAAACACTTACCTGAAAAAAAAAAATCTTCAGGAGTTAGATTAATAATCAGATAATAGCCATGGATTAAACATAAAGTGTAAGTGGAATAGTCATCCACTCATGGTCATTCTGATGCTTTCTTGAAAGATTTATTAAAAAAGAAAAGTACTTCCAGGTATACCAGTTCAGTGATCAGAAAGATGCCAAAGGACGTATGACTCATCATGAAGTCTACGGCCTGTCCACTACAAGGAACGCATTATGAAGAAAACCCAAAAATAGCTCTAATTAACAAGTTTATCTCAGTTCTGTGGTTTTGTTGCTATTTTTTCGTGTTTGTTCTCCAGTATCCTAGACTCAACATCCTCAATCCTGGGATTATGTGCACGTGCTACCCCACCCACCTTACCCAATTTTGTTTTAATGCATGCCTTTGTTTTTGTGTAAACTCAGTTGTTTCCCAAAACAAGTATTCAATTAAATAAATGAATATTCATGATATATTTTTAGATTATAAATAGATTGAGTTTTATAAGTGTGTTCCTTCTTGAGGTGTTTGACCTTGATTAAGTCACAAGTAATAAATGTGTAGATTTAAAAAAAATAAATAATGCTTACCCCAATTTAAAAAAAATACGATGTGCACAATACATGTTAGTTAAAAATGTATGATGTGTTTTATGAGGCTAAGAGGAAAACTGTGCTGCAGAGTGTGTGCTTAGCGTGCACAAGGCTCTGGGCTCTGTCCCCAACACCTAACCCCCAAAATACTGCCCCTCAAAAGTCTGTTAAGATGTGTTTTGCTGTCAGAAATAATCAATTGTGAGTCTAGTAAACCATAGGTCACTTACACGATAAAAACAATTATTAGAATCTTTTTTCATTTCTATCTCTCTTTTCTCTCTTTTCTCTTTGCTTTTTTGAAACCACATACATACACACACACCTACATTCAACTTTCTGTGAAGCTTATATGTGTCAACTTATAGTTTCGCATAGATGCTGCCTTTTCTGATTGCATAGGGAATTTGTGAGAATTAGATAACAATTTAAAAAAGAAGTAGCAGAGCTTGTGGGGGTGGGGTTGCCTCACTACTATCTTGACATGATTGTGTGTATGTGGAGGATATGTGTGTGCTGCACCCATTTGTGTGCAATCACCTGTGTGTGTGCATGCAGAGACAAGAGGCTGACTTTGAGCATCTTGTTCTATGTCCCTCCAACTCTTACCAGTTTCCCATAGGTTAGCTGTTGGACATTTACTTCCTCCAGGATGGGAAACACCACTTGGTCTTCAAAGCTACTGTCTCACTGTACAGCATTCCATATCTTCACCGTTGAATAAGCCAGTAAATAGCACTAATGTTTGGCCTTTCATTCACACTGCACATTCTTTACCTAGAAATCAGAGCACTCCAAAGACAGATGGAGTTCCTGTGCAGTTCACCACACTGTGGAACAGGGCAGTGTGCTAAGAATATAAAGGTAATGGAACCTTGGTTCTTGTGAAGAACTCTTACCTTTAGACCTTGCCATATAGCAGTGTGTTCTAAACAGTTTATCTTCATACATCCTCTCAGATGAGAAATAACAATACTAAGCCTACCAGAACTCATTTCATATGTAGCTTTTCCTACTGCTTTCAGATCAAAGTTATTTTCTTCAGGCTGGATTAAATTATACAGAGGTCCCCGGAGTGAAGGACACTGAATTAATGCACTGTACCCAGCCCTCACTATAGAATTTTTTTTTTCAATGTCCAAGACACTATTCTGTACTACATTAAAAATTAATGTACAAATTACCAAAAAGGGAGAAAATTGCATAAATAACCTAAACAAAAATTTGTTTTGTGTTGTTTCAGGATTTCAACTCATCTAAAGAATTTTTAAGGAAATTAGTTGAAAGGTTTTAGTTTAATATATAAATTGTATTCTTACACCTTTGTCTAACGAGAGACCTCTCAGCCTTAAATAAGTAGCTTTCTTGTTTGTTCTATGAAAAGTGCCTCTTAAAAAGGATATTTTGAAGGAATACAGAAAAGAAGATGGATGGAAACCCCATCTTTCACAAAATCATGGTGTATTGGAGATTCTAAATGTGTTGACTGACCCTTGTCAACTTGCTATGTTGGCCATGAGTGGCGTTCAATTTAAATATAATTAAATTAGGGTTGGGGAGCTGGCTCAGTGGTTAAGAGCACTTGCTGCTCTTCCACAGGACCCAGGTTTAGTTCTCAGCACCCATATGGTGATTCACAACAGTCTGTGACTCCATTTCCAGCAACGTGACGTCACCTTCTGCCCTCTCTGGGTACCAGGCACATATGTGGTGCACAAATATACAATCAAGCAAAACACCCACACAAATAATATACATTTAAAATAAATACATGTAACTAAGGCAAGCATTGGGCTTAGATGTTTCAAACAATGGCTGCATGGGTAAAGTAAAGGTTTACAATTGCCTATATGTGCACACCGTGGTTAACAAGACGATTCACAATCATGACTGAGGAAGTAAACATCAAGATAATAAGTCAAGATGGCACCAAGCCTGGATTGTGTCTCTAAAAGTGCAAATGCATATCATATGGAAATATGGTATTTTCCAAATCAGCAGTAATAACCCCAGACTCAGAATGTTGGGAATTTGAATCACTGAAGTCCATATTCAAAAGAAAGACTCAACCCCTTAGGAATATATAATACTTTGGGTATCTGTATTGCTTGATCTAGGCTGGCTGCCATGGATGTAGCATGGGGGTCTCTGGTTGTGTTAACCCCGTTTACTCCTGTATGCTACAGCTCACCTGTTATTTACACACATAAGAGGATTGATTCTGCAGAACACGGGGAGTGCTCTGCTGTGACACAGAACATACATATTCATTAACTCCAGCAGTCCCTATGGACATCTGTGGTATGTCCTGATGATCTTTGTGTGACAAACAGAACTGGAGGAAGGGTAGATAGCCTTAATGGATTGAAAACCATACATGGGGAAAGAAAAGAGGCAGCATGAGAAATGAGGGGCTGTAAAGTAACAACTTTAAAGGTTAACTACAAAGCACTACTGTGACTGGTTATAAATTGCCTAAAATCTAGAGGTAGCATAAGCAGTGCAACATTTGTGCCGAAGCTGGCCCTCTCACCTCCGGCTCTTTCTCATGCCTGGGTCGATGACAGCTGGCACTAACTGCTCAGAATCAGAGCACCAATCACTTTTGTATTCTCAATCATAAGTGGACACACTGTCATTTAACATTGTGAAGTACTCTAGGGTGTATGAAGAGTGTGGCCCTTGTTTATACTTTTTTTAAAAAAATTATTATTATTATTATTATTATTAGGGACTTGGTTATAATCCAAAGACTTTTTTTTAAAAAAACTGTCCCTCCTTCTTGCATGCATAAAAGATGTCAAATTTGGAGTTTTAAACTTCATGGATTTTGTGTAAGTGTTCAGTTATACAGTTTGATTTAAGTGCTGGAAATTATAGGAGCCCCACAGGAATAAAAGATGTGCTTATTTGAATTATAATCATGATTTCCTGGGTGCTTTAAATCACATGGTGTGTATCCTGATCATATATTGAGTACAAACTCTAAGGTCTCAAGATACCCTTCTTTGTATAAGTGTCTGGATCCATTCCTGTACACAGAGCCAATCTCTAAAATTTTTATTATTTATCCTTTCTTTGAGAATATTGCTATACAGTTCTGGCTGTCCTGGAACTCACTATCTAGACAAGGCTGGCACCAACTTGCAGTGATCCTCCTGTCTCCTCCTCCAGAGTTCCATATTAAAACTAATGATCAATTAGTCCCACACATAGTTAATATCATCCTTGGTTTGTAGTATCAGCAAATAGTCACTGTTTCATTTAGTCATGTTCTTATGAGTGAACATTTTCTTTTTCCAGCTAGAATTTAATGCATTTTAGGGAATCTAATTCAAATCATAAGTTATCTACAAGTTAAATTTAAGGACAAGATATGTGCCATCTAGTTCAAATTATTATGCCTGTAATGAACACAAGCGCTTAATAAACCCTAAATAATGACCTGTGAAACAAGCTCTGTCACCTCAATGTGATCCGTCTCTTTGGGGGTGTCTTAACCTCTTGAAAGTTGTACTAAGGTTGATGTAGTTGACTATTAAATCTTGCGTTGCCCTGTGATGTCAGTATCCATAGCATGTTAAAGGGAGAATATTAAGAATGATGGAGGTGGACTTTGAGAAAATAGTGAGAAATAATATCTGAGAATCAAAGCAATGGGAAAACAGTCTGTAACCCTGGACTGGGCATCTTTGCACACTACTGTACTAATGACACTGAGTCACAATAAACGTCATCAGTTAATTTTCTGGTGTTCTGATTAATAGGGCAAGAATACTTTCTTATTAAAAAGTAGTATTTGGAACTTTTTTCCTCCCAGAGTAACTACATTAAAAAAAAAGAGAGTGAAAAGAAAGGAAGGAAGGAAGGAAGGAAGGAAGGAAGGAAGGAAGGAAGGAAGGAAGGAAGGAAGGAAAAGTTTTGGACTAAAAATCTCTTTTCAAGAAATCCACTTCATTGATAACAAAACTAAAGCGTTTGAAGCTCTAAAATGGTCATGAAGTCACCCAGCTTTTGCAGCCTGTTACCTGTAGGTAAGGTACTTGGAAACCATGACTGTGGAAAGGGATGCTGTGTCCAGAGAGGAAGCTGTTTACCAGATTTAGCATACCACTGCCAGACAAAAGTGTTTCACTAGTCTTAAAAGAGAACTATGGAGACAAAGTTGTTTTGTTGTTGTTGTTTGTTTAATACTATGAAGTTGGCTGTGTATTGAAATCCTGTGCTGGAGAAACTAAACACAAGATTGCAAACTGCCTGTTGCCCAGCCTATCAGGCTGTATTTCTGCCAGAGGGTGAGGTAGCCAAATTATATTTATTCCGAGGACCAGTTAGGCAGAAATATCTTCAATAGCCTTTAAAAGGATTCTCTCATACAAATATGGTGGGATTAGGAAGTGTTTTAAGATGATTACAATTTGAAATTTTGAGATATGAAAGTGACTTAAGGAGAAAAATTATTTGATGGTGTTAGTACATAGTATCTAACTCTGAGACTGCAAAATAAAATCAGTCATTAGCCATAAACCTCTTTACCCCTTAAGTTGAAACAAAAAAAAATAGCATTAAAAGTAAAGAAAATGATATGAACGCCACAGATTTATTTTTTGAGACACAGTCTCACTGCGTAGCTCAGGATAGACTGAATTGGTCATTCTCTTGCTTCAGCTTTCCACATATGGGGGTTACAGACCTGTCCCACTTCACCCAGCTAGCAGTTTGAAGTCTGACACCTTTTTGATTAAGGCGATCTTACACCTTGTTTTGCTGAGTATGAAAGAATTTCTATACCTTTCTTGTAACAACATTCACATTGGAAATTTTCCTTTTCAGTGGTTGTCTTGAATTAAAAAAGAAAGAGAAAGAAAGGAAGGGAGGGAGGAAGGAAGGAAGGAAGGAAGGAAGGAAGGAAGGAAGGAAGGAAGGAAGGAAGGAAGGAAGGAAGGAAGGAAGGAAGAAAGGAAGGAAGGAAGATGGAATATAATTTTACTTTTTTCTGTTCCTCTGTTTTGTGTTTAATACACCTGTGGCATTTTCAAAGTAAAAAAGTCAAGTGATGTTTCTATGGTTCATGCTTGGGAAATATTTTCATAAAACATTCTTATTGTAGGTTGTCCTGACTGCAGCCTAGGTAGAGTATGACAGTAGCCTGTCCATTTTACATCAAAGTTGAACATAATGAGCTCAAGCCACTTAGCCAAAGATGAGAATAAGTAGTGTGGGATAATGTACTAGCAAGCCTAGAATTTTCACTTTTTGAACTAAGTTCTAGAACTTCTTTAAAAAAATAAAATAAAACTGTGTGTGCAAGCGCACGCGCGTGCGCGCGCTTTTATAGGCCGAGCCACTTTGCTGGCGGAAAAGTCTCCAAACCTACAGAGCACACAGTAAATAAAATGCCAAACTGGAAGGGAGGCAATCTTCTTTGGATTAGGTCATTATAAAAATATATTAATCTCCTAAAACAAGAGTCCAATTTTAAGGAATTTATGGCATAAAATTAAGATTAAATAAAGCAGAAATTCCCTTGATTTAGCTTCCTCATGAAGCCCCAAGGTTTTGCATGTGGAAAGTGCTCAACGTTGTTTACTAAATAAGTTTGAGAACTTTTGTATAACATTCATACTATCAATGACTGATTTTAGCATGTCTTCCTTGGAACCAAAATAGAGATAAAATTCACAGATATTTTCCTCCACCCTTTCCTAACTTTCACATTGTACTTTAAGTCCAGCAAACCTTAGGAAATGGAGTGAGGTGTTTTGCAGATCAAAGGGGTCATGCTGGTCTCTTTGCTGCTCAATATGAGTAGACAAAGGAAGAGAGCTGCAGAATCTAACCAAACGTTTTAGCAGCTCCTTACTCCCTTGAAGAAAGGTGATGAGTAAATATTGTAGGGAGCACAGTGTCGGAGCCACGGGGCTTGCAGCCCCTCTCTCTGAAGGCTCTTGGCTGCTGAAGGTGTATTTGGACCCAATGAATTTGCTTCCCTGTACTTGAAATCTTGAAAGTCCTATGTACTTGTGCTGCCATTTCCAATGTAAGGGATGATGAATTTGCTGCATTAACAGACCGTGGAGGCTCTAAACCCTTATAATTACTTTGCTCTGTTTATTCCAGCAACGGTTGCTTTCTACAAAGAATCTTGATAAATATTGTATTAAGATTCTTAAGTATTTAAAAAAAAATAACAAAAAGTTCAGCGGTACAGTCGCCCACAGAATATAATGGGTATGTTGTCAGATGAGTAGTACTGCACAGCTACCATAGAGCAAGACCGATGCACCTGCAGTGTTTGCCTGGGCTCCTGACCCTTGTGAGTGAGGAAACCTACAAGAGAAACATCCCTTGCAGGTAGAGGTGCCCCATGGGCACACAGCCAAAACATAGTTTGTCAGACCGAGAACTGTTAAATCCCATAAGTATTAAGGTGAGGTACGAAATAAGTGCCTCCAGGTAGTCCTGCTAGGAATATATGCTAAAAATACATTCTAGGAGGCCTACCTGCTTATTTCCAATTTTCTCCCTTTCCTATATTCTCTTCCCTTTTGCTTCCTATGTTTTTTTCTTTAAACTTTTGAAACTGTGTCAGAACTTTAGACATTCCGGTTGTTCAGCTTCAAAACTAATTAAAGACCAAAATGAAAACTGTAAGGCAGCTACTGCTTAGGCACTAAATTCTAAAAGCCTCAGTAGTGAGATGAATGGCAAATGTCATGCAAATCCTCACTCTGTTATATTCAAAACAAAGAGATGTTCATTTAGATGTCCATAGTTCATCCTGTGATACGAACAGGAGAATGAAGGTTCAGAGATTGTACCATAGTGTCCGCCATCTATAGGTAATATTTCTGATAAACCATTAGGTCAATTTTCTATAACTCTGTTAGTTATTTTGAAACATAAATACATTTTACTGTGAAATGTGCCAGCTATGGTAAGAAATTTCTCCAATTTTTAAGAATAAAAATTGACATTTTTGGAGCACTCCTTCAATTATCTTTAAAGATTATGGTTGTTGTTTTCTTCTACTTTATGGAGGTGGGGGAGAAGTGGAGGTATTCCTATGTAGCACAGGCTGTCTTCTAATTCATAAACTTCCCACCTCAGCTCCACCACCACCACCACCACCCCACCCCCACCCCCGCCAATACTAGGATTGAGATATGAGCCAAGACACCTGATTATTTTCTGATTTATGTTTTTCTTGTACTATGCATAATGCTTCCAAACAAGAGTGAGAGTTACTGTTCTGGAGACAAGTTTCTAAAATGTAAATTAGTATCATTCCCTGGACTCACTTCTTTCTATAGTCAATGGTAAATCCACATCAAAGCTGTTTTTAAAACTGGTCTCGTTGCTTGAATACCAGGTTGGGTGGCAGGGCCTTCCGCTCTCATGGGTGACAACAGTGCAGCCCACTGGGGCAGGATACCATTGTTCAAAGAACATTTGGTGCCACATTTTCTTCCACTTTATCACCACCAATAAACAATAACACCAACAATGGATCTGGTACCCCCTCCACATAATGCTGAGATGTAAGCACTGGTGAATAGGTTGTTGATGCTCCCAGCACCCCGACAGGCTCCTGAGCACTGACTTCTGTGGATCTCACCAATATCAGGATCTAGTTTATGTTTAATGATTAACTTTTGCTTTAAAAATAGCATTGATGAATCCATAGCTCTCCTAGACAATGGGAACAATCCTGTTTCTTCTAGGCTCAACAGAACTCAAGCTTTCCTTTCTCAGGTTTGCTAGGGTTATTGTTGCTTAGTATGCATCAACAGATAAACTTTCGACTCCCTCAATAAGCATATTCAATCCAGTAAATATTCCAATGAATTACTTTGATGGGTAAGATCTTTGCTTAATTTCAGATGAAATAGAAATGTTTGGAAATTTAATTAGCTTTGCTACATTTAAACTACACAGAAATACCCAGTTTAAGTGGGCAATCCATTCTGTTCAAACTGCATAGACTTATCTTTTACAGCAATGGTAATATATTAATATCATATTTGCATTTTTATAAATGATTAATTTATAAGAAAACTTGATTCAAGCTTAGACAGATAAAGAGGCCCACTCACTTTTTTTTTAATTATTATATATTTAAAACAGTGTCACTTTTATTAAAGACTACTTCTTTCTATCATGGTTATTAACTAACTCCAGCAAATTGATCTCAACTAAGTAGAAGGAAGCCAGTTAGTTTTGTGTTCTTGCATGTATATGTGTGTATGTATACATGCATAGGTGTGCACTTGCCCACTCATGCTTTGTACAAAACCCCTTTGCCTGTGACTTCTAAATTATTTTTTAGAGATACTTATTCATGTTTCTCCTTTATCAATCTAATGAAATGCCCAGTCATAGCATGTGGGCTATCATTTTCACTATTCAATATTTTTAGGGTTTTTTTTTTTTTCTTTTTAAGGAAAAAAAAGATCCTAATGGAAATTACTTGGGAATAATCATGGGATTAATGAATCTGTAGGCCTTTTAGTTCTACACTGCAGTCACATTTATATTCTCTCCTTTTTGTAAAGCTCGGAATAAATCCCTGGACGCAAGAAGAATTTAGATGCTGATTACTTGCGATTGGTTCCTGGTGATTTGCCCTTAATAATTTCCAGTCGAGTTTAATGAAAGTATGATTCGTGAAAAGCCGCTTCATTAAAATTGCATCTTTCCCCCTTTAAGTGTAGTTTCAGTCATTTTACCCGCTTTGCGGTGTGTTTTTCTCCTCTTAAAAAGTAGTGATTGAGAAAGCAGAAACAATTAGGAGACTCACTTTAGCTCTTCCTAGAGCTTCGCTCACCCCCTCCCCATTTCACTGAGTGGAATGATAAAGGTGTGCTTCTTTGGGGTTCACAATGCTATCTTCCAAATTCATGAGACCTTTTTAAAGTATATGCAGCCTTAAAAGCATATATGAAGATCTGAAGTAAAGTGAAGGATCTGTTGCATATACAAAAGAAGTAAGATCTTTAGTGTTTTTACTAAACACACGCACACACAGAAACATACGTATATAAAGATTGATTAACTTGTGCAGCATTCCAACTTAATTTCACTCAGTTGGTGATTTGCAAATGAATATCTGCACGGATCCTTTTTAAAAACCCAAATGCAAATGAGTACAACTGCAGTAAACTATATTTGCAAATGAATCCTGTTGCTTTATTCATTTATTGTGTAATTACTGCAATCCTTCCCACCTTGTTTTCAGTATTTCTTAATCATTAAGTCGGAAGCATGACAGCAGTGCCAGCCCTGGCATGGTTCTCTTTGACTAAAACCTTGTAAATTAACACAATTAGCACAGCATCCTCCTGCTAATTAACTTCCACTGTCTGCTGCCTTGGTTTTGCAAACAAGGAAGCCGGAGTCAGAAGGGAATCAACATGCCATTCTGTTACCAAACTGTGTGCTCTGTTCAGTTTAGCTCAGCGAGTCAAAGCTAGCCATGTCAGAAGCCAGAGTCAGGCAATGAGGAGCTGAAGTGGTTGGGGGAGGTGACCAGAAGGGGATAGGAGCTGTCAACACTGCTTGGGGAATTCAGAAGGGGCCCGATGGCACAGAGGCTTCATTTAGACCAGGCCTCCTTCTTATCGAGGATTCTTTGCCAGAGGGCACAAGAGGGTTTGCAAAATTCACTTTGGGTAATACAAAAGAGATTAAGGAGGGTATCTTAATACAGCTGTAGCAGAAAAGGAAGTGTTCATTCCAAGTGAGCAGAGATTAGAGTTAAGATGAACAAGCCCTGAAAAATAGGAGAATGGAGTTCCAGTACTCTTTGGTAACTAACCATGTGAAAACCTCAAGGGTACATCTTAAATGAGTCGCTTTGGGCACTGCTTTTGTAATATTCGAAGCAGGTAATTTCTAAGGTCTTTCAAAAGTTGTAAATTAAAATGACTGTCGATTCTAATAGCAGAGTATTTCCGCTTAAGTCAGAAAATACTCATTTCAGGGTTACTACAGAGTCACTGGCTTCAGTTAGCAATCTGGCAGATGATGGAATTACTCCTATGACCTCATTGTTGAGTCGTATTCTTCCAGTTTCTGCCAGGCATGGCTCACTGTAGAAATGTAAGGACTGAGAATCCAGATTGTCCACATACACACACACACACACACACACACACACACACACACACACACACACGTATACATATATATATATATATATATATATATATATATATATATATATATGTTCTTCCCTCTCCTCTTGATACCTCACTTCTATAAGGGGAGGAAGATTATCAGAGGAGGAGGGGGAACAACACTAGAAGCCAGACAGACAAGTGATGCTTGTTTTTTTTTCCAGACTCAACAACAGAACTGAGAGGCAGAAAGGAGCCAGTTGTAATTCATACCGAGTTGTAGGCTTTGTGCGATGAAAGCGGTGGAGCGCTGCCTGGGAGATTGCTTTGCTGCACTCCACGAAGCAGATTTGAAACTGTCGTGGACCACTTTAGATGAGAGTTGGATTATGGAATGACCTGCTATGTCTGTGTCATATTGTTCTGTGCAGAGAGCATTATACTGTGCTAACTAGGTGTTCAGTACCAAATAAGAGAGGTATCCCAGACGCGGTCTGTCAGCTGTGTCTCATTTTTATATTCCTAAAATATAAAGCAGAAACTGATGGGGAGAACAGAATAACTAGGTGGCATACATGTTAGCAGTATTGCATGCCGTATATTAAAATGTATGTGTGTGTTATTGCAGGCAACCATGACTGAATTATAATTTGACAGTATTATGTGTGTGCATACACATTAAGTGTGTGTGTGTGTGTAGTTAACAGATAACTTGATGGGACTGATAGCAATAAGGCTTGTATATATATATATATATATATATATATATATATATATATATATATGTATATATATACATATATATATACAAATTCATATATATATATATGAATTTGGTTTTCTATAATATTCTTATATGTTGAGTTTATCTTTTTTTATAGTGTTGAATTTTTCCCACATTTTGGAGAATTCATATTATGGAGATTACAATAGGTATTACAATCCAGGAAAATCCTTGCCCATGTCCATATTAAGGGGAGATAACAAATAACAGATGTAGTCAGGGAGGAAGCTTTAATTGTTCTGATGAATGTTTAAGTAAATTTACTCTCTCTCCAAATGCTTAGGCTTGAAGATGCAGTGGACGCCGGAGCATGCCCAGTGGCCAGAACAGCACTTTGACATCACCTCAACCACTCGGTCTCCTGCTCACAAAGTTGAAGCCTACAGAGGTCATTTGCAGCGCACCTACCAGTACGCCTGGGCAAATGATGACATATCTGCTCTGACTGCATCCAACCTTCTGAAAAAATACGCAGAGAAGTATTCTGGCATTTTGGAAGGTCCCGTAGACCGACCTGTACTCAGCAATTATTCAGACACACCATCAGGACTCGTGAATGGTCGGAAAAATGATAGCGAACCCTGGCAGCCTTCCTTGAATTCAGAAGCCGTTTATCCCATGAACTGTGTTCCGGATGTCATCACGGCCAGCAAAGCTGGTGTCAGTTCAGCCCTCCCTCCGGTAGATGTCTCTGCAAGTATAGGGAGCTCCCCTGGGGTGGCCAGCAACCTGACAGAACCAAGTTACTCAAGTAGTACCTGTGGAAGCCACACAGTACCTAGTCTTCATGCAGGGCTCCCATCTCAGGAATATGCTCCAGGATACAACGGATCATATTTGCATTCTACCTACAGTAGTCAGCCCACACCTGCACTTCCTTCGCCTCATCCATCCCCATTGCATAGCTCTGGGCTCCTGCAGCCGCCCCCTCCTCCTCCCCCACCAGCCCTGGTCCCAGGCTACAATGGGACTTCCAACCTCTCCAGTTACAGTTATCCCTCTGCTAGCTATCCTCCTCAGACTGCTGTGGGCTCTGGGTATAGCCCTGGTGGAGCGCCCCCTCCTTCAGCATACCTGCCTTCAGGAATTCCTGCTCCCACCCCTCTGCCCCCCACTACCGTTCCTGGCTACACCTACCAGGGTCATGGTTTGACACCCATCGCACCCTCTACTCTGGCCAACAGTTCGGCAAGTTCTCTCAAAAGGAAAGCGTTCTATATGGCAGGGCAAGGAGACATGGACTCCAGTTACGGAAATTACAGCTATGGCCAACAGAGATCGACACAGAGTCCTATGTACCGAATGCCCGACAACAGCATTTCAAACACGAATCGGGGGAATGGCTTTGACAGAAATGCTGAAACATCATCCTTAGCATTTAAGCCAACAAAGCAGCTGATGTCCTCTGAACAGCAAAGGAAATTCAGCAGCCAGTCCGGGAGGGCTCTGACCCCTCCTTCCTACAGTACTGCTAAAAATTCATTGGGATCAAGATCCAGCGAATCCTTTGGGAAGTACACGTCGCCAGTCATGAGTGAGCACGGGGACGACCATAGGCAGCTCCTCGCTCATCCAATGCAAGGTCCGGGACTCCGTGCAGCTACCTCATCCAACCACTCCGTGGACGAGCAACTGAAGAACACTGACACGCACCTCATCGACCTAGTCACCAATGAGATCATCACCCAAGGACCTCCTGTGGACTGGAGTGATATAGCTGGTCTTGACCTGGTGAAGGCTGTCATTAAGGAGGAGGTTTTGTGGCCAGTGTTGAGGTCCGATGCGTTCAGTGGGCTGACGGCCTTACCTAGGAGCATCCTTCTATTTGGACCTCGGGGAACAGGCAAAACACTATTGGGCAGATGCATAGCTAGTCAGCTGGGAGCGACTTTTTTCAAAATTGCTGGTTCTGGACTAGTGGCAAAGTGGCTGGGAGAAGCGGAGAAAATCATCCATGCCTCTTTTCTTGTGGCCAGGTGTCGCCAGCCCTCGGTGATTTTCGTTAGTGACATTGACATGCTTCTCTCCTCGCAAGTGAGTGAGGAACACAGTCCAGTCAGTCGGATGAGAACCGAATTTCTGATGCAGCTGGACACTGTACTAACTTCGGCTGAGGACCAAATCGTAGTAATTTGTGCCACCAGTAAACCAGAAGAAATAGATGAATCTCTTCGGAGGTACTTCATGAAAAGACTTTTAATCCCACTTCCTGACAGCACAGGGAGGCACCAGATAATAGTACAACTGCTCTCACAGCACAATTACTGTCTCAATGACAAGGAGTTTGCACTTCTCGTCCAGCGTACAGAAGGCTTTTCTGGACTAGACGTGGCTCATTTGTGTCAGGAAGCAGCAGTGGGCCCCCTCCATGCTATGCCAGCCACAGACCTTTCAGCCATTATGCCCAGCCAGTTGAGGCCCGTGACATATCAAGACTTTGAAAATGCTTTCTGCAAGATTCAGCCTAGCATAACTCAAAAAGAGCTTGATATGTATGTTGAATGGAACAAAATGTTTGGTTGCAGTCAGTGATTCAGTCTTTAAAAGTTAAAAAAAAAACAAAAAACAAAAAACAAAAAAACATGTAATGAATGTTGGCACACACACACATAAAACCTGCTACATAGGGAATAGAGCCCCTTTCCAGTAGTGTTTCAACTGCAGAGGGTCCTGGGGAAGACAACGTTTGCGTTGCAGCTGTAGAGTCAGGGTAGCTTTGGAGGAAACATGCATCAGATGAGAGCCTCTGATTTGAAAGCCCCAGACGACAGAAAGCATATCTATGTGGATGCTCAGAACGGTTCAAGCTAGACAACACTCACCGAGACGCAAGGTGCAAGTGTGTCGATTTCAGAAGGACATGAACCTCGTGTGTTGATTCCATTCTGCTGTCTCAAGATTTAGTTGCTGTCAAGTGCCTGGAGTGGTGCTTTATTTTTTTTGTTTGCCTCACAATTACATTGGTGGCATGTGCTAATATAAAGAGCTTTAACTTCAGACATTGTCGGACTAAAGAGATGAACAGTTGTGTTCACAACAGAAAACCAGATTTTTGCCATTTTTAAGAGCAACAGTATTCCTCAATCCTGTCTGTTCTGCGGTGTTAAGCTAAGAACAGGTAAAACAGGGTAACGGTAATCTGGACCTTAATGTCTGCAGTTCATTTCTTTTAATGTTCTTGTCTGCAAAAACTCAGGAAAGTGATTGTGATTTGTACAGTACCTCAAAGGAATGTGTTCAAAGCACTATGTACTGCTGAGAGTTATAGGGTAGGCTTCAATGTTACTTTATATTAAAATGTATGTTTACCTCAACAATTGGAGAATAGCAAGGAAAATTACTTTGAATGTATCCGGAAAAATTACTGAAGTGTGATACAGCTGAATATTTACAATTTAAAGTAGAAATGGAAGGATTTTTCTTTAAAGTTCTCTAACGAATTGTGGGGAATTAACCAGAGCAGAACAATTCCTGAAGAGTTTTTAATACATTGCTCTCCTTGATGAGGAAGTGAAAATGTTCATAAAAGTTACACTGGTTAATTGAAAGCTATGTATTCAGTTTGTGTTGGTGTTTAGAGCAGTCAGCCACAGACCTGTTTTAGGACCCTGAAAGTGACGGAACCTAACAACTGTAACTGCCTTTTACCGCCATGGTAGAGGTGGTGGTGGTTTTATTTTGGAAGCTCTCTCTCTTAAACTGCTAGGGATGGTGTCATTCTGTTCACTAAGAGTTTCTAGGCTTGCTGTGCTGTTTCATAGAATGCAGAGGATAGAACCAAATCAAACACACAAATTTAAAAAAAGAAAAAAAAAAAGTAACCAACTATATGTATCCACAGAGAACCTCTCCATGCCCCCTCTCCCCCCCCCCATCTTGACGTCATTCTTCACAGAGCACTTTCGCTTCTCACCTTGGACCACCCTGGCTGTAGTACTCCCCTGTCCATTTCTACCTCGGTTTCATTACATTTCTTTTGGAAAAATTAGACACGGACATGTATACCACAGTCGAGCTTGCCAAATGTGGGTTTGTTGTTTGTTTTGTTGTGTCGTGTTGTTGTATTGTGTTCCCTTCCATCTTTTTGCCATAATCTAGTTTCCCAAAACACTAATCTTCAATGCGTTCTTTCCCTGCCGAGCACGACCGCATGGCATATGTGGCGTTTTATTCCCACTCCCCACCTCTGTTCCTGCTTCCCGCCAGGTTGTCCTTTGTCTCCTGTCGTGCGTGCGTGCGTGCGTGCTTGCGTGCGTGCGTGCGTGCGTGCGTGCGTGCGTGCGTGCGTGCGTGCGTGCGTGCGTGATGGGCAAGTTTTCCGTTGAAAGCTGGCTGATGTTCACCAATGCCTCTCGCAGCCACAGTGCAGGACAGAGCTTTCCAAAGCCGCTGCCTGTGCCCAAGCAGAGCAGCCTAGCATTTTGAATGTATTTTCCTGGGTTTTGCCCCTCCTTTTTTTTTTTTTTTTTGTTTGTTTGTTTGTTTTTTGTTTTGTTTTAATTTAGAGATGCAGTAACTGTTGCAAAGCACTGGCATTTTGTGTATTCAATAAGTGATGTACATTTTAAGGTAATTTTAAATAAATGCAATGGCAGCCCCATGAAAGGTCTTTCTGTTCTTTTTTTTTTTCAAAAAAAATTTTTTCCAAGCTCATCTGTAAATTAATTCTTTGAAATACTTAACACAGAAAAAGTGAATGAGGAACTCATGGTATTTCAAAATTTTATGCTATCTGATTAGTAATCTCCCTCTTTATTTTTCGTGTTGCTAAAACTAAGCAAATGAACTAGAATTTAATGGACTCTGATAGTCTATCAACTAACATTGTGTTAAATATATAAATATTCCATATTTTAAAAGCAATGCCTTTCATGGAGGATACAAAAATGATGATAATACTAAAATATTCCCTCTGCTTTTCATAAATGAATAAATGTTACAGTCATATTCTGGGTCTACCCTGGGTACTGCCCATGGAAAGGAGATTCTGATATCTACTAACTCCTGGGCCCATATTTGATCTCACTCACAAATTTACTTTCCTGCCAAGTACTAATCTATCTTTTGTTTTTAGATTTCACATCTCATTTCCACCAAAATGCTATGTTCACTTAAAAAAAAAATCTGGCAAGTTGTGACAAACCCAATCTTCTTTAGTCAATTTTCAAGAACCCAGTTATTAACTCACGTTTTTTTTTTTGGTGTGTGGTTTGTGAGACTTAATGCCAAATATATAAGATAACAATTGTGTTTTGTTTTCACAATGCTGATAATAAACTGAAGTCATGTGTGTTGGCTTTTAGCTTTAAATGGCTTTAAATTTGTTTGAGATATGAATGACTTAAGATTAGTTTGAGATAGGAGTGGTTTGAGATACATGTATTTAGCAGAAACTGAAATTACATGTGATTTCCACTTAGTTTAGGCAGTTCTAGGATTATCTGTTAGCACACTGGGCAAGTTGAAGAAATGAAAGTCTCATACTCTACTATAGTTTTCAATTCCGTGTGACATCACTATAAATGCTTCCACGGACTGTCCTAATCACGACCTCTTTTTTGACCAATCATTTGAGAGCTTGGGGGTAGAACAAGTTCCAGATCTTCAGAAATGAGTGTGTACGTGGAGTCCTAGTACAACTGAGTAAATCGGCCTTCTACATTTGCCCGGGCACTCTTCAACTGCTTACAGTTTGGCAGAGGCTCCTAATGAGGGTAAGGTAATGAGCCAGTCATTCCCTTCCTGTCCAGGGAGGAGGTTCATCCAGCCTACTTTACAATCCCTGAGTCCTTTCTTCACAACTGTAATAACATTTCCAACAGGGAAGAAAAGGAAGAGAGGGGGACTCCGTCAGTAGAGGGATCAATAGAAATTCAAGAGGTAGTGCGTAGTGACTTTATGTGGGACACAAGTGAAAATCCTCCACACTGCTGGCTTGCTTCTCTCCAAAATATTTAGAACATTAGTGACAATATGGAGAACTTTGCTGACTGAGCTGGTCAATGGAATGTGAAGGCAGTATACTTTAAGGCTATTTACTTTCACACAGAATGTTTATCTATTAGTCAGTTTGTATTCTACTCAAATGCAGATAGACGGGTATAATGTTTTCTTGTGCATTTGAAACCTATCAAGGAGAAAATAAACCATTCCACTGAAATACATAGGCCAAACACCATCTGGACAAGTGATAAAAGCTATCCAGAGGCTATTCTAAATGCAAGGTCAATTTACATGGGTTGCTGAGTACTTGGCTATGCAGTTTTGAAAAGAATACATCCAAAAAAAATCCAAATTAATTCTTTTTTTTTTTGCAATAGGTCATTGTAAATTTAAATATATTTCTAAGTCAGAAAAGGTGTTTTAGAGACATTTAGAACCTCTTTCTCTGAAAATATATCCAACCCCAAGCAGAAAAATATTTCGGTACACCAACTCTTTCCTGTTTCTTAGCAAGAATTGGGAATCCCAATTATAAATCCATATTACAGAGTGAAAGGCACATAGTTTATTGAACTATCGAGGCCACTAAAGTTCTAATATATATAAGTATAAATATAAATATAATTAGTGTGTGTGTATGTGTCTGTATGGGTGTGCTATTTCCACCACCACCTATTTAAACTTTAAAACGAATCCATTTTTTACATGATCCCAAAGCAACTGGTTTCTTCCTTTTTCCTATGTGCCAAAATACACATGACTACTTCAAAATTCTGTTTTAATGTGACTTTTTTCCTTAAGAAAGGTAAAACTCTTCAGTTTTGAATCATCTGCCGATTTAATGAAGCATATTAGCAAACATGGAGCTGTTAGTATTTCAGAATTCACATCCAGCTGTACTCGTGACGAACCAACACATGAACTAAAGCTCACAGTCTGCTAAGACCTTTGGTTGACATTCGATTTTGAACCTGCCAGATGCATTTGTGTGAACCAGGGATACTGCATCTTTAATGAACAAGTCTCTCCTCTTTCCCCTGTTTTTAAATACAACACAAGTGGTGTAGCACTAGGCGCTGCAATTGTCAAAGACAATTAGACTGAAAGCAGGAAAATTTCACCTCCCTGTCTCAGTGATATGTAGAATGTCGGCAGCATGGGTCAGCCTTGCCACAGAGTGGTGTGAGAAGATATGAATCAGTCCTATAGAATGTTAAATATTTATAAAATGGTTTTGTAGTGCACCAAGGTTGGGAGCACATTCATTCCTTCTTTTTGTCTTATGATATAAAAGGAAAAACTAGAAGTTTATTTCTAGGCTTATTCTCTCTCTCTCTCTCTCTCTCTCTCTCTCTCTCTCTCTCTCTCTCTCCCTCCCTCCCTCCCTCCCTCCCTCCCTCCCTTCCTCCCTTCCTCCCTCCTCTCCCCTCCTCTCTCCCTCCCCTCCCTTTCTTCCTTGTGTGGATCTGTGTATGAGTGAGTTCCCTTATGGATTAGATAGAGTTGCTAGAGAATATTCATTTCTTTGTTTTTCTTTTCTCATCTGACTTTATTCAGACATTG